>NC_059225.1:11929215-12111978 GCF_020615455.1 Coregonus clupeaformis | reverse complement strand
CCTGGCCATCATGAAAGGCGGCTCTGCATTGCTGTCTTTGTATAATCGCGGTTATCATATCGTTTAGGACATTGAGCCGGCTGGTACCGGCCAGCTGAAGGGAGATGACATGACAACTTTCCAAATCTCTGGGGATCTCACGATACGAGACAGAGTTAACGGCTAGTAATAGAGGTTACGACAATTTTGGTAGGGTCCAGGTGCCCAGCTCTTTCAGACATCAACTATCTGTGTTTGGAGTGGAGATGTGGGGCGGGGCATGGGCAGTTGCAGCGGAGGGTGCAGAGGCGATGCCGGGGTAGAGGGTGCCAGTGAAGCATGTCCTTACATATAAAATGCTTATTGATATTCTCATTATAAGTAGATTTGTAGTGGTGACAGTGTTCCTAACCTCAGTGCAGTGAGTGGCAGCTGGGAGGAGGGTGCTCTTATTCTCATGACTTTCACAGTGTCCCAAAACGTTTTGATTAATTTACAGAGATGCACATTTCTGTTTAAAACTACACTTTGCTTTCCTAACTGATTGTATAGCCAGTTTTCTGGCTTCCACGAAAAGTTGCATATCGCGAGGCATTTGTTGAGTGCTGTGCAGTACGCCTGAGGATGTTTTTGTGCTGGTCAAGAGGCAGGTGAGTCTGGGCGAACCAGGGGCTATCATGAACTCTAACATTGGTTTCAATGGGAATGGCGTGATAAGTAAACTCAGACATTTACTGGCAAACTAAACTAAAATAACAAATTTACCTGGTCTACAATGGCAGTCTTAAATAGATACGGATAGTGAGAGAAGTACTTTCAAGACAAGCAATTGTGCCCTATAGTATTGGACTTTATGCTGTACCGATTATACACAACTAACATACATACAGGTCTTCAAAACATTAAACCCTGCTCTTTCCATACATACCAGCCAGGCAGAAATTCAGGTGAAAGATATGATCCTTTGGGCAAGGTATGGTAGTAGGTGTCAAAGAATGAGTCCACCACCCAAAGATCATTCATCAACTTACACAACTGTGAGGCTTGTTAGAGTCAACATAGTAAGTCCCTTTAGGGCAGCTTTACCTGTATGGGAGTCCATGCCCCACAGGTAGGCTGTTCTGAGCAACAGAGGTACCTCAATATTAGCAAGGTGTTCTTAATGCTTTGTGCACTCTCAGTGTATGTAGGCCTCCATGTTTTTAAATAGTACAGTATCGCATCACAGTACAATGTCACCAAAGCGTAGGCCTGTAGTACATATGAAATCAACTTAAGTTGGTTTATTTCCATACAAAGAATAAAGCATAATTGTTCATGTAATAATATAATTACATAATATAATAACAACTCCAGGAATAGGAAATAGTGATGAAATAATCAAATAAATGAAAGACAGAGACAAATGCTTTTTTGAACTACCATTTTATTTTATTTGAAAATGTAAATTCAGAGCAAAAGTAAGTAGTGCACCCCCAATGTCTAGAGCCGCACTGTTAGGTATGAGTCGACAAGAATCCTGTGGGGAGAAAACAAGAGAATACATGAATTGGCGGTGTTTACTAATCAGGAGTTCAACAGAAGCACTTCCAAGTCCTCAATTCCACAGAAGGACTACATGCACAGCCATAAGGTGTCAGGTGGTACTCCAGGAGACTGGAGGCATCAGTACCAAACTCTCGGGTTAAATACAGGCCAGCTGCCCAAACATGTCCATCTGTGAGCCATGTCGCCCTGAAGGGCTACAACACATGAAAATGGCTCTGACTACTAGCTTATCAGAGAGAGAGACAATGAAGGTTACTCCCTAAAGCAGCATTGAAACCCTGTTAACCAGGAACAGTAAGAGAAGTAAATAGTAATAAGGAGAGAAAACAAGGAGTAAACTCTTGGCTCTTACATTGAGCATGTGGGTGTCTCTCCAGCCTTTGTAGCTCAATGCCTGGCAACAGTGGGCAGGAAGGAGGCCACAGGAAGCGTACAGACACTCATAAACCACCAAGTTACTAAAGTAAACAGAGGAGAAGAAATTGAAGTAAATTGCTAATAAACAGACATCTAAACATTTACCAGCGGGATGCTCTTACCACCATCAGAAAAGGATTTCTGGGGCTGTCATCATCAGAAACAGCACAGCTCAAGACATCTATCAGGTTAGCTTTTATATTAGATCTGATTAACCGTTTGGAGAAATGGGCAATTTCAAATAGATCACTGCTGTGCCTATAAAGAGCATGCATGAAGAACTCAGTGAGACTTGAAAGAGTTAATTGCTCACATTTGCACCTCATGCTCCTCTCAATGTCAATCTGCTTGGAGAGGGTCACTCAGGTAGTCCACAAAGTGGGTATGAAGCGCGGATAATCGACCTAATCCTATCATAAGCAAAGAGCAGTGATGTTAGTGCAGAACACATTTCACACGAGGGCGTTCTCTCTTTCCCTTGAAGGACAATGAGTTGGTGGCTTCTGTCGTGACCTAACCGGAGTAACTGACCAGACCTTTCACGCCACAAGCAGATGGTTCCTACTCAGGTGGGGCCGAGCAGGGTCTGAGAAGAGGAAGGATTGGGTGAACTTCCATCTTACTCTAGAGACAGACAGAACAGGAAGGAGAGAACTGAAAGTCAAAAGAAAAGGTGGGTCCTCACAGTAAGGAGCCTGGGCGCGGGAGGCGACTCCCAGGCCGATGTCTCCTTTCTCTTGGTGGTAGGTAGAGCTGTGGAAGAGAGGGAATGGAGCATGTCAATGAGGAATAGCAGCATTGTGTCCACTATCCTTCAGCATCTGACAAGCTCAGACTATGCACACATTTAGAGGACTCACTTTAGCAGAGACTCCACTCTCCTCGACAGCAGGTCTTACTCCTCCAGCCTACAATAACAGGTGAATATTCAACATCAGTGACCAATGTAATGACACTGACAAACAATGCGTGCGTCGAAGGATCTTAATGCTACTAATCAATAGTATGTGTGTATGTGTACATCTGACCTCATAGCAGCAGTTGTGGCCTCAAACCAGCTCCAGTAACTCTGAGTGGTGGGCGTGAAGGCAGGCAGCCTCACCATGAGAGGAGGCACTTATCCAGCCCATGTGAAGTGGCCTGCGAGGACATCAGTTGCTGATAAAACACACACACAACAAATTAATAAAAACAGACCATATGTGGAAAATACTATAATTTCTATTCTGCTTATGAGTGTTTATTTCTGTAGCACCATGCGTCACGGCCACAGGCCGTCTCGTGGCGGTGAACGCATACAGGTCCATCCAGCCACATGCCCAGCAGAAAGCTTTGACATATTAAGGCCAAACCAGAATAAGTGAAAATCTAATACTGTTCAGTAGTATTTGTCTTACCTGGATCCAAGAGATGACTGCCTTGTGGTGGCACAGTAGGGGATGCCCTCTGGACTAAGTCTGTGTCTCCTTGGAGATCAGCTACACCAGTTGAGTCTCAGGCCATAAGGCCCTACTGCATGGTGCTCCTCACCACACCTGCTGTAGGTGAAACAACATCAACAAAACAGCATCAATATAACAACATATTCTATCAAAGATCATACCCTTTGTGATGTAGATTAGATTGGTAGTGACAAAGACACGCCTGGGGATCCCCACGTGTAGGTGATAATGGAGCTAGTAACTGGAGAGAAGTTCTCCACTCTCACGACCTGCATTATTCTTGCACACCAAGAAGTTGACATTACAATACATTCAGGTTAGAAACAATACATTGTAGTGATGCTACTGTGTGTGTAAGATTCTTACCTGGTCTGTAGGCCCACAGTAGAGGCTAAGCCTAATCGGTATCAACTTTGCCAGAGGTACCAGTGGCCTCTAAAGCAGCAGATAACAAGATTGCCTGAAAATGTAAAGTAAACAAATTGAATATCTGATCACTCAAACATTAAACTTTCTGAAAATTGTACCTCAGGATAATCGGCATCTGCTTTCCTCCTCAAGGATATTGCTTGTAATGTTTATCCTTTTATCATCAATACTTTAACCAACTGACTCATCCGGACAGTTGATTCCCAATTAGGAACTTAATACAAACAAACAAATGTTAGGATGTAAGCGTGGCAGGCTACTAATACCTACTAGTTCAAAGTGCATCTCTTAGCAAAGTCACTAAAGTCAGATTGTGCAAGTATGGATTACCAGAAATACACAACATTTCTGATACATTTATATTGTTAAATGTGGTAAAATGGAAGTTTAAACTCAACAACACCCTCGATGTCTCTGTCCTCTCAGCGATTAAACCTGCAAAACGAAAAAGACAACAAAAACCCACATAGATTTCAACAACCTGTGGCATTCAGGCACCCGGCGATCACGCCTCTCTCCATGGTTTGAAAAGCACCAGGCATTTTCAGTCGATCTTTCAGTCTCAGGTCTCAAAATCTGTCATGTTTGTTGTTGTTGAACAGCAAACTGAAGAAGGTGTTTCAAGGTGAAGCGTTCAATAGAGCATCCAAAGATGTTCTATCGGTTAAGTGTCTCTGTATGTATATTTTAAGAAAATTATTGTTTACAAAAAATTGAGCTGTGTTATAAATGAAAAGTAAGTTTGGAACTCTATACTTACCATTAAATTCTATAAAATTCCATTCTACTCATCATTCTAATTCTATTGACTACATTTTGTCACCCGATTTCCTATGTTGTTATGTTATAATATCTAAATAAAAATGTAAATGTTATTTTTAAAGTCATATCTGAGTCAATGGCCCATTGAAATGTTTAGCATGTTTCATGGAAGTTGTTTGTTGAACTTCTGAAAGTCTGAGCTTTGACTCAGTGGATAATAAAATCTGCACTTAATAATAATCCATATCTCTTTTATAAACAGGATAGTATCATTGATTATATAAAAGTGCATGTATGAATAAGTCTGATTACCTTTTTCATAGCAGGTTCACCTTCTGAAACAGACCAGGAGTTCCCCAAAGTATGCTGCGCACCACCAAGCTCAGTCACATCTCCGTGCTCTTCTCTGGCGGCTTAACAACAATGCTGTGATCCTAAAAAAGCATCGTAACATGGTGGTCCAAGACACATGGTCCTCTCATACACCTGTGTGCTTATTATATTCTACATCATTTTTATATTCAACTACCATTGTTCCAAAAACCACAAGCAGATTGTATACCTTGCAACCAGCAGTTATTACTTAATAATCTGGCAATATGTGTATAAATATTATGTATCTACACCACAATATACCACTTAGCATTTAAAGTTTACCTTATTTTTAGTTCATATAAGAAATCAGTCAATTAAATATATTCTTTAGGCCTAATCTATGGATTTAACATGACTGAGAGGTAGATGTGCATCTGTTGGTCACAGATACATTTTAAATAAAGATAGGTGCGTGGATCAGAAAGCAGTCAATATCAGTGTGACCTGTTGCCTCATGGCAGGACATCTCATGCGCAGGGAGTTGATCAAGCTGTTGATTGAGGCCTGTAGAATGTCGACCCCACTCCTCTTGATGGTTTTAAGTTGCAGATACTGGCAGAACTAGGGCTCATGCTGTCATACTGCAGTGATCAACATTCCAAACATGCTCAATGGGGTGAGATGTCTCCCGTGAATATACAGGCCATGGAAGGAATTGTGACATTTCAGCTCAGGAATTGTACAGATCACTACATGGGATGTGCATTATCATGCTCAAATATGAAATTGATGGCAGCTGTTGAATGGCACAACAATGGGCCTCAGGATCGTCACCGTATCTCTGTGCATTCAAGTGCCATCATTAGCTGTAATTGTGTTTGTTGTCCGTAGTTTATGCTGCCCTTTCGTAATCCCTGCCTGCATGAGGCACTCTATTCTGTGTTGTCAACAAACCACTCTGCAGCATATGTAAAGATTCATCCGTGAAGAGCACACTTATTCCAGCGTGCCAGGGCCATGAAGGTGAGCATTTGCCCACTGAAGTCCCAATTCGATGCGAACTGCAGTCAGGTCAAGACCTTTGAGTAAATTCTGGCGAGCCGCATGAATGCGCTTCCTGTGACTTTCTTACAGTGTGTGCAGATATTCTTCAGTTGTGCAATCCCACGTTTCATCACTGTCCAGGTGTCTGATCTCGGCAATCCCGCAGGTGAAGAAGGCCGGATGTGGAGGGGCTGGCGTGGTTACGTGAGTCCTGCCCGGTTGTGAGGCCAGTTGCACTTGTGGACAAATTCTCTAAAACAAGTGGCATTAAATTATCTTGCAGCAGCTCTGGTGCTTCCATTCCTACGATCAGCATGCTCAACTGCAGCTCCCTCCAAAACTTGGGAACCATCTGTACATTAATAATGGGTGTGACAAGCACCCCACATTTTGATGGCCTGTTATCCCCAGCACAGGTGTGCTTTCCTTGTCAACTTCTTGATATGCCACACCTGTCAGGTGGATGATTATCTTGGCAAGGAAATACTCACTAACAAGGGATGTAAAACAAATTGGTACGCAATTCAGAGAAATAAAGCACTGTGCGAACTGAACTTGTTTCAAGATCTTTGCTAAGCTCTTGAAACATGGGGATAACACTTCATGTTGCATTTATATTTTATTCAGTATAATATGTTAGATTATTTAATGTAGAGGGTATACAGAATAACACCTCCTTCATGAAATCATAATTAGAATTTCAAGTGGACTTATAACCATACTTCACTCCTGATTAAACCTATGCCAAATCTACAGTAATTGAATAATTATCATACTTTGTCATATATTCTATGTACTTATCCAATCACAGCTGTAAAGTACTGTGACATAAGTGCAATGAATTTCTACCTTTTGATACTGTTGTCTTGTTAACCATGAATTTCTCATTGTCTCTATTAATGTACCTACCACATGGTTCAATTAAAGCTAAATATATGACTATATGTCGTGGCAAAAAAAAATGTGTACATTTAATTATACATTTAACCAGCATACAGTGGGAAAAATAAAAGTATTTAGTCACCACCATATGTTCTCCCACTTAGATAGAGAGAGTATATAATTTTCATCATAATTTTCGTCCTATACTTAAAATCATTTTATGGATTTTTAATGAATTTATTTGCAAATTATGGTGGAAAATAATATTTAATCACCTACAAACAAGCAAGATTTCTGGCTCTCACAGACCTGTAACTTCTTCTTGAAGAGACTCCTCTGTCCTCCACAAATTACCTGTATTAATGGCACCTTTTTAACATTTATCATATAAAAAAACACACATGCCCACAACCTCAAGCAAGTCACCTCCAAACTCCACTATGCCCAAGACCCCGAGCTGTCAAACACCAAAACAATTTAACTCAGGCTGAGAGACTGAATCTGCAATATAAACAAGGTTTAAAAATCAACTGTAGAGCAATTATTAGGAAATGGAAGACATACAAGACCCTGATAATCTCCTCGATCACAGGGCTCCTGCAGTTCTCACCCGTGGGAGACAAAATGATCCCACCAAGAACAGTGAGCAAAAATCAAAACCACAGGGACCCTAGTGAATGACCTGCAGACAGCTGGGGACCTAGCAAGCCTACAAGCTCAGTAACCTCGTTGGACTCCAAATCCCTGCAGTGCAGGCGTGTCCCCCCTGCATAAGCCAGTACATGTCCCAGGCCCTCTGAAGTTTGCTAGAGTGCATTTGGATGATCAGAAGAGAGGTGGGGAGGAAATGTCATATGGTCAGATAAATTAAAATAGAACTTTTTGGTAAAAACTCAACTTAAATAAGTGTTTGGAGGACAAAGAATGCTGTGCCTCCAACAACACCACCACCCTACTCACAGAAGTATGGGGGTGAAACATCATGCTTTGGGGCTGTTTTTCTGCAAAGGGACCAGGGCGACTTGATCCGTGTGAGAAAATTATTAGGAGGCCAGTATTGTAGAGATTTTGAGTGAAAATCTCCTTCCATCAGCAAGGGCATTGAAGATGATCGTGGCTGGAGTGCTTTCCAGCAATAATACAATATCCCACCGCCCTGGCATGAAGGAATGTTCGTGAAGCATTTCAAGATCCTGGGTAACCTGGCCAGTCTCCAGATCTCAGCACCATAGGAGGTTGAAGTCATTGTTATTTAGCGACAACCCCCGTCACTGCTCTAAGATATCTGCATGGCGAATGAGCCAAAATACCAGCAACAGTGTGAAAACCTTATGTAACTTACACAGCGATTTACCTGTGTCATTGCCAACAAGGAGTATCCTAACAAGAGAAGAAGTATTGAAGCGTTTATTTATGACCAAATACTTATTTACCCAATTACCAAATAAATTAAATCCTACAATGTGATTTTCTGATTTTTTTCTCATTATCTATCATAGTTGACGTGTGTCGATGCGTTGGGAGTGAGTAGATCGGCGCAGGTAAGAGATTTATTGTCTTATTTATTAAATTACCACCAATACAAAACACAAGCAGTCAATGAGTCCACCAAATTACAAACACAAAACCAACTGGAGCAAGATCCCACAGCAACAATAGGCGAGCCTCTATAAATATGGCTCCCAATCAAACCACCGCAGCAGCAGCACTGCGTTTTTGGTTAAGACCTCTAACCAACACAAATACAATACATACATATACCCTGGCTCAGTATGGAGTCCCCAGGCAGGGTGTGACATACCCCTAAAAAGTGGCGGACTGCGAAGCAGCGCCTAAACATAAACAAACCGGGGAGGCTGAGTGGGCATTCCTCACCGAGCGGTTCACCAACTTACTACCTGCCCTCAATAATCCCCATAGCCCCCCTATCCGTCTCCCGCTGTGGGCATGACTAACATCTGAAGATTGCTTAACTCCGGTGTGGAGCAGCTGGCGACTTACCCACGGTGGCCAAATGCAGGTTGTGCGAGGACTAAAACACGCTTACCCTAACCAATGCGTGGGCAGAGCAGTCGGACGCGGAGCGGCGATGCGCCGCTGGCGGTGCATGGGCGAGGCGGGCCGGACCGGGCTGGCGGTGCGCACCCTGTCTTGATGCGTGGGCAGAGCGGGCGGACCGGGCTGGCGTGCCCTGCCTGGCTGATGCATGCAGCACTGACCGGCTGGTGCACCCTGGCAGTGCGAGGAGCGGAACGGCCCGGACTGGCGAAAGCGCTACCGTGGGCTTAGTGCGAGGCAAGACCCAGCCCAAGACCGGGCTGGCGCGCGTAGGCCCAGTGCGAGGCAGGAACAGGCAGAGACCAGGCCTGGCGGCGCTTACCGTGGAAGCGGCGCGAGGCAGGAACAGGCCGGGCGGGCTGCTGCTTACCGTGAAGCTTGGTGCGAGGGCAGGAACGGGCCGGGCGGGCCTGGCGGCAGCGCGCGTCAAGCTGAATGCGAGGCGAAAATTGAGCGAGCGGGCTCAACGCACGTAGGCTTGGTGCGAGGGCAGAACAGGCCCCGGGCTGAGCTGGCCAGCCACACACGTGGCCCAGATGCGAGGAACAGAACAGGCGGGCCGTGAGGCACACTGGCCTTCGCGGGGATCAACGGGCCCAGGCCGGACTGGCAATACACCTCAGTACCTCTCACGTGCTCTGCAACTTCCTTCCCTCCTCTCTGTGTCCCGTAACCGGTGGCCTTCTCTCTCGTCTCATTTAGCCCTGTGGCAGCCTCCTGCTGCAATGTATGCGTGTACCCCCTAAAAATTTTTCACGAGGTTGCCTCTGCGTCGTCCGGCAGCGGCCTGTGCTTGCCGTTGCTCCCTCTGCATGAGCGAATGTAGCCCATGCCTTTGCCCCATATGCTCCCAGGACCACGATTTGCCCCGGGCCGCCGCGCCTCTCAGCTCCTTTCCCGGCACTTCCTCCCATGTCGACCTTTGCTCCTGGACACGCTGCTGGTCCTGGTATGGTGGGATCTTCTGTCACATGATTAGGTGATTGGCTTAAGCGCCGTGATGAAGTTGTATCTTATTAGTAAATTGCACACAATAAACAAAACAACAAGCGATACAGTAAGTCACGGTACAAACACAAAACCAACTGAGACAAGATCCCACAACTGTGGCGGAAAACATCCTCCTATAAATGTGGCTCCCAATCAGGACAACCAGCAACGCTACACTCGTTGCCTCTGATTGAACTCCTCTGTGCTGCAAGCCTGGCCATAAATATACACTGGCTCAGGTACTAGGGTCCCCAGAGCCAGGGTGTGACAACGTCTTCTGAGTAGAAAGTACAGGCCTCTCTCATCTTTTAGTGGAGAACTTGCACAATTGGTGGCTGACTAAATACTTTTTGTGATCGGCAGTCTGGTGGAGTCCTGTCTGTAGTCTAGTTGTTCTGCTGTGATCTCAGTTTTCCGAGGTGCTGAACGGCTCAAAGAACTCTTGATTTCGCACCTGCACCATCCATCAGCAATCTGTTTACACCTGGTCTGATCATCAATCACCCTTCTTAAGAGCTCTAGTCTAACATCCATTCCTGCCGGATACGTTGTCCATTACGTATGTTTGTCCGTATCACCTCTTAGTACTAGCATTAGTTTTATTGTTGCTGTATTACCTCCTTTACTTACTCAGTTTTTATCTATCATTCTCCAACCTTCCACCCAACCCCTGCCATTACTGTCGATTTAATCTGCCGCTTCTTATCCCTCTCATCTCATACCACTCAAGTCTCCTGGTTATTCTGCACTATTTTGAATCTGTAATAAACACTCCCTGCGTTCAACTCTCCTTGTCTGGTCTGCTTCTGGGTTTCTGTCTTGGGGAGCGTGACAGAGCGATCCAAACAAGTGTGGGCCCAGCGGATCTGACTTTGTTCGCCATGTATTTCCCATCAGAGAAGTATTGCAGACACATGGCAGCACTGAGAATCCGTTGTCGGTGAACCTTTCTACCTCTCTCAACAACGGTTTCGGTGGAGGATCCCTACCGTTTCACCATCCCTGCCGCTTCTGGAGCTGTGTCCTTCCAGTAATTGGTTCCGGCGCTGGATAATGCAGAGGCTGGGGAAGATGCGTTCCTTCCTTATACAGTGTGGATGATGTTCATCTACCCTACTCTTATGCCACCAGAACAAGTGAGATAGCCTTTGTGATTGAGTTGCTCGTGGTGGCGCTGGGTGGAAGCTGTGAGCAGCAGAGATCTCATGCTTCATACAAGTTCTGGCGGGAATGAGGGCTCTTAAAGCCACATTCCCATCCGAGGAGGGCGCTTCAGGCGCCTGTTTCTTATCGGAGTTCCTTAGCGTGGCAGAAGCTTCCCGTGATCGGTTCAAGGCGTTGGCTGTGGAAGTGGGTGGAATGAGTCTCTGCAGGCGGCACACTGCGGTCTGGAGCAGCTCAGAGGTGATTGATCTGCTATCCAGACTAGTGACCTGGGCCAGCTTCCAGTAGCCTTGTCTATTGGTGGATAATCGAGTCCGGGCGAAGGAGAAGCAATGAGGTCGTCCAATCGATCAACCTGATTTAGTGGTCGGGTGGTGGACAGAACATTAGTCCAGTCTCACCACAAGGATTGATGGAAGTTCTCGATTCTACAGAACCCATGCAGGAGTGAGGCGGCCGCAAAGGTTAACCAGGAGGCGTCAACATAGGCATACGATAACTGTGCTGCTGGTAGCTCAGGACATTACATCACACTGTTCCCGGTATCACTCCGGCTCGCCTAAAGTTGGAGGACTTTCGCGTAGTTCAACCTCTCAGTACCTCTGTCAGACGTTTCGGCTACCGCTATGAACAAAGTCAAGCTTAGCGATTAACGTCTTGTGATTCAGGTGCCGTTACTTTCGCGATGCAGTTGGTCGAACAGGCGTGAAGGCTTTCGAAACAATTGAAACCGTGAGCGACCACTCTGAGCGGCGTAGTCGCGTATCTGACGATTGAACCGGTTAGATGCTGTTGTGGAATCATTCGGAAGATGATTTCATTCTTCATTCTACCGTCTTCCCATGTTCCTCTGGTCATAGATACCTGGCTGGAGAACTGTCCACGTTGGATTGGTGGCCAACGAGTACTTGAAGTTGGAGCCTTGGTGTCATGCTAACTGTCTCAAGACTGCCTGTCCCCAGTCGGTTCCCAGTCAGGTGATTGACTAAACCTAGTTGTCATGGTTAAGGCACTTTCATGATTTCAGGGAAAGTCTTCAGTAAACAGAGGCTCTGTCCTCCCACCATATGATTACCATCAACCTGTTCCTGGGCGGTCTGCCCCAAGGAAGGTTATCACAGTATCTCCACCTGAGCGTGAGGCTTTGGAGACCCTGCATCAAGGAGTCCTAAGCGGCTGGTCTAAATTCGTCCTAAATCATCCCCACAGAGCTGGATTCTTGCTGGCCGGTAAGAAGGATGGCTCTCAACCAAACCCGTCATATTATTGGTCTCGGGGTTGAATGACCATCACGGTCAGAACAAGTATCCCCCTGCCCTTGATGAGTTCTGCCTTACTCCTTTAGGGTGCTGCGGTGTTCACCAAATAACTGTAGTCATTATCCGCTAGTCGGATGAGAGCGATGGTTGGCGGTTCATGCACCATGGTCGCAAGTATCAGGTGATGCCGTTTGGATGACCAATGCTCAAGCTGATATTCAGAAGTATAGTGAAGCAGCGGCGTCCTGAAGATATGATGGTCTCTTTGTGTTTGTTATCGATATTCTATCTTCTCAAACCTTCCACCCGTCCTTTATGTCCGGCCAGGTTCTGCAGCGATTTATTGAAGTGCTGTGTTACCATTGAAAACAAAGGGGAAGTCACAGGTTTCACGCCCACACAACATCCCCCTTTCTCAGTGCATCATCTCCAGGGTAGGATGACAGAGAGGGGAAGGTTAGGCTGATTCTGATGAGGCCAGCCCACGATACGAGATTACACTCCAAATTTTCAGTTCAATTTCTACACCCAGGTTATTCGGGATTACACCGTGTAGCGCTCAGTGCTGCGTAACTACCGGGAGGCTGCGAAGTGGAATCAAAGTGAGGATCAATTTCTGGTTGAAGAAGCGATTCACCAACGCGCCGGTCTCTCAACCGGACCTGGCCCGTCAGTTCGTGAATTTGCGTGAATGGCAGCTCTGATGTGGGAGTTACATCTGTCAGCAGCGTGCTCACGACGTACTCATCCCTCCCTACTGCTCTCAATGCCTTTAGCCTGCGAAGGATACATGTGGGTAACAGGAGCTTCTCGCGAGTGAAACTTGCCTTGGAGGAGTAGGCGCCACTGGTTGGGGCGGGCAACGTTTGTGTCTCTGACTACAAAATGCCTTACGTGCAATGGCTAAGCGTCTCCCACTCCCGTCAGGCCAGGTGGTGCGTTGTTTCTGGGCAATTCAGTGCACCTGGCGTTACCTGATTACAAACGCAAGGCGGGCGCTGCTGTCTCGGATATTCTCGGTAACGGAGGAAGTGGGTGGAGCAAGCAATTCTCCCAGAACTGCGTCGTGGGAGCTGTTAGGTGGAGGATTGAGAGGAGGTACCTTGTACTCCAGGACGCAGCCAGTCAATGCTTGGTCCACCGAGCAGTTGTTTATTACCTGGTCGGTTAGGCCTGGGTCTCAAATGGTCTCCCACGCCCGGCAAATACATCACCTGGCGTGCTTTCAGTAATAAGCATTTCTTACGCAGAGCGTTTTGGTAGCCTGCCATGGCGAGGTACAGGAATTTATGTTGCTGCCTGTCAGTATGCATGAAATAAAAATTGTGTCCATTGTCTAACTATGCCCCTTCCTATTCCCCACCATAGTACGTCCTCTGGCATCACTGGGTTGCCGCTTCTGGGGAACACAGTCGTTCCCAACTATCGTGACGAATTCAGCAAGTTACGCTTACTGTGCAATTGCCAAGCTTCCCTCTGCCTGAGCGTCAGATCCTGGTGGGGAGGTTTCAGGGTCCACCAGTTTGCCCAGTAAATGCCGTTTCCACACCGTGGCCCTCAGTTTCACCTCTACTGTCTGGAAGTCCTTCTGTTTACAGCATTGGAGCTACAGTCAATCACATCTAGTTTCACCCCAATCCTAATAGTGTGGAAAATAACTTGAAGATATCCCTTCACGCCTGCCTGGCCTCTTCCAACCACCTCCTGGGTCTGCCTCAGTTGTAGTTGATATGCCCACAATGTCTCCCTACATCTGCCACTGGGATATGTCTTCCATTTACTATTATGGCTGCCACCTCACCAATTCCCTTCTCCCGGAGAAGAAGCTGAGTGCACCTTCTGTTTCAGGCCCATAATGCGTGAACACCACGGACCACAGCATCCGGGCCAGAAAGGCACTCTTAGGATTTCGGACAGTATCACTCCAGGCGAATACGTGCCGGATCACGCTCCACCTACACCATCGGGAATGAGTCTGGTCCAGCCACACAGGATCTTCCTTCTGGACTGAGTCTGGAGTTTTGCAGAGGTCATTGGTCCGTTTGTGGTAGAGTGATCAATCCGGTGGCAGGTTGGCTCAAACTCCCAGGCGCTCAAGTCCATCCCACCTTTCTGTCTCCTCCTCAAGCCTGTTTTCCCTCAGTCCTCTGTGCCTCCTCCGCCTCCTCCTCCCACTCCTCCTCTGAGATGATCGGAGGGGTGGTCCTGCCTACAAGTGTACATCTTAGATTCCAAACTGGCGGGCAGGGTTCCAATGTCTAAGTGGACTGGGAGGTGTGGTCCTGAAGAGAGTTGGATTCACAGCGGCGACAGATCCTAGATGCTGGCCTCATGATACCACCGCCTCACATCCTGGCGCTCAGGAGTCGCCCGGTGGCGTTAAATCGGAGAAATTTTTATAACGATCCCGGCAATTGATCGGGTCCCACCATAGTCTAGTTGTTCTCGTGATGTCAGTTCAGGTGCTGGGGAGCTCAGAACTCTTAATTTCGCTTTGCATCCATCAGCAATCTGCACACACAATTCCTGATCATCACCCTTCAAATCTGATCCTAACATCCATTCCCTGCCGGATCGTTAGCCATTAACAGTATGTTTTGTCAGCGATATCAACCTCTTATATTTTCGCGGTGAATTTTGTTGTTTTGCCTTACCTTGTTATTACCTTGTGCCTCAGTTTCTGTCCTACCCAGTCATTCTCTAACCTTCACCCAACCTACCGTGCCATCGTTTAATCTGCCACTTCACCCACCTACTCATCTCTCCACCCGCTCCGTCTCCTGGTTATTCTGCTGCTTTTTGAATCTGTAATAACCTCACCTTAGTTCAACTCTCCTTGTCTGTGCAGCCAGGTTCCAATGTAGGAACAGTAACTTTTTCCCCACTGTACGTTAGTAACACATTGAATATGCCATTATCTTTTTGCGTTTTCCATGGAAAGAATTCATGCAGAATGTGTCATTTATCAACAGATTTCTGGAGGATTGTGCTACTATATTTAATAAAATAAACTAGAACTTCTTGTAGAAGGGTTGATTTGATGCAGATGTGAGGAAGTAAATGCCAGGAAGTAAACACAGACCTCCAAGAAACTGATAAGCACTCCTGCTCCTAGACAGTGTCCCACCCTCTTCTTCAGCTACATGGCATTGCAGTATATTGAAATACATTTGAAAATGCTTATCAAATATACATTTGTCTGGTATTGTAGTATAGGCCAGATGGCGTTCCCAACACATTGAATGTGATTTTCTGCTAGCATTAGAAGGCATACATATTCTCTCACACACACAAAAGCGTAGTCTGCTTTCACTTCAGAATGGATCAAGCAAACTGAGAATGGTTTCATATATATTGCTACATTTATTGTAAATAGTCCAAATGTAAAAAACAATTATTCTAACATGGACCGGAGACTATCAAAAGTAATTTTAGCATTATTTCGACCAACCTTCTGGAGGCAGAACAAGAGCTCAGTCTTGGGCAACTAACAATCCTTTTCCACCTTATTTACCATTGTCAAAAGAAAACGAAATGATTTGCTAAAAGTGTATGGAGAGGTATAGAAGAAAAGAGTTGGGAGGCAAAGTAGGACAGCGGTGCACAGATGAGATAAAGTAACACTTAAGCAAACTTTCCAAGGCCAGTGGCACAGTCTAGATGGTGCTGAATCAGGAATGAGACAGAGAAGGAAGCGGCATAGGGGAAAAGGGATGTGGGTAGAGTGCTGGGTAACAAGTAAGATGGAGTTGCTTCAGCCAGAGTCTAGGGTTGAGGGTGGTTGGACATATAAGATGGGGGTCTGGTGTGCTTCTGCCCCCTTTTTGGTCATTGTAACACAAATATTCCCCCACCCATGTCCCAGTGTTTTGTCATGTGTATTCAGTCCCAGTTGCAGCGCTCAAATCGTTGTCATTGTATGTGCCAGATCCACAATGTGAAAGGCAGCCAGGTGACAACATTCCACATATTAGATCTGTAATTTGATTAGGCTTACATAGAGCAAGGATTTGCTGCTAACATGTATACTGTGAGTCTATAGTACAGAGCATCTTATCCAGCTGTAGGTCCATTGTGTGTGTGTGTGTGGTCTTTTAAGCCTCAGCAGCAACCAGCTCTGGAGTATTGGGGACTTGGGATGCTTGCTGTCAAGTATAGCAGATGTCTTTGGGTCAGGTATCTGTGTCTAGCAAGGGTCAGGTAAGGAATAGAGGATATCAACATTGTTGGCTAACTGAATTTTCAGGTGACAAAAAATAAACCAAAAACAAGAAGATGCATCAATACTACACCTCACACCCAAGGCCAGTACAATGCTGGACTAGACATGAAAAAAGAAACCTAAAAAGGTGGGCAGTCAAACATTCCAGGCTGCTACTGCAGACTGTGGAGGCTCTAGTCTACAG
Organism: Coregonus clupeaformis; assembly: GCF_020615455.1. Classification (NCBI taxonomy): domain Eukaryota; kingdom Metazoa; phylum Chordata; class Actinopteri; order Salmoniformes; family Salmonidae; genus Coregonus; species Coregonus clupeaformis. The sequence goes on along the minus strand of NC_059225.1, from coordinate 12,095,283 downwards.
CGACAGTTAAATTGTTTAGGAAGCATTATTTTACTCTCCAAATGCTGGTTAAATAGTGAAGAAATGATGTCATTGTTGCAATAGTTTGGCAGGTAAGGCAACATACTGTATACTATCATCTTAAGTTGTGTGTTGAATTATTTTTGGCGTAGAAAATTATTATATATTCCTGAAATTTCCGAATGTGGACTGTGACAGTTTGTGTTACTACAATATGCATTTTCACTGCATAAATGTAAGTAGATTACATCCATTTACCTCAGATTGGTGATTTAGTATAAAAGTTTATAGTTATCATTACTGTAACTATTATCGCAGCTAAAAATACAGACCATATAAATCTGTTCGTCACTAATCCCAGCTAGAAAAGACCACGTAAAACAGCTGGCTGGTATGCCTCACCCGTCTGGCGGTTGTGTGAATGCCTCTGCGCTATATGCCCTGCTTTGGTTGGTTTGATTCTGCGCACTATAGTGCTGTCCGGTTAGAGCAGGTGGCCAGGGCCATACTAAACACTTGGTCACACACACACCACTTTTGTGCAACACACAACTGTTTGTATTTTGAGATGTTTATGTAGTTGGTAATCAGATAACTTGGAATCTTATTGTGTGGTTCTATAAGACAGATATGCACACACATGTAAATAGTATTGTTGAATTGGGGGTTATAACTACATGCAATATAGATATAGCACATGTACAGTAACAGTCAAAAGTTTGAACCACCTACTCATCGTTCTGAAATTATACAGCTATTGAGTTATTTACATTTATTAGACACAATTACGATTGTTTTGGTGATAGCTGTTAATACCAATACTACTGCAGAGCAATGCATAAAAATTCATGTAAAATATCACAGTATGCCAAAACACCTGTCTGGTCTTGCTCCAGTCTGGTGGACCTAATCCATTGTGGGCCGTGGGGATGGCACAGTCATGCTCAGGCAGTATTACTGACATTGCACATATGGTTGCATGTTACATAAACAATGGTGCAAGAATAAAAATAATATCATTTTATAACAAATGCCCTTTCTCCATAACGTTGGATAGTAGTCACTGTCTGCAGTTCATAAACACATCAGTGCTCTGTTGAATTGGTGCCTTTTCTAGACCATGTTGCTGCTGTGCATAATAACACATTTAATCTCGTATTATTTATTTGAACATGTGGCAGAGGCAACAACAAAGAATAGATGAAAGCAATACACTTGCCTTGTGTCTAGAAAAGTGAAACCCGACAGTGGGTAATAATCACTAGCTTAACTGTTAAATAACGCACCATTTTATAAATGATCATATGCAGTTAAGTCAGAAGTTGCTCTTTTGCATTTATGTTCATTTAGGCTTTCAGTTTTCACCATTACTAACATTCATCCTAGTATAAATTCTATCTTAGGTCAGTTGAAGTCCTGCTTTATTTTAAGAATGTGAAATGTCAGAATAATAGTAGAAAGATGATTTATTTCTGCTTTATTTATTTCATCATTTCCCAATAGGTCAAAGAAAGTTTACATACCTCAGTGGTATTGGTAGCATTGCCTTTAAATTGTTCTTAGGTCAAACATTTGGTGCTTAACCCTAAGCTTCCTAATAGAGTTAGGTGAATTTTGGCCCATTCCTCCTGACAGAGCTGGTGTAACTGAGTCAGGTTTGTAGGCCTCCTTGCTCACACATGCTTTTTCAGTTCTGTAACATAAATGTTTCTTGATAATACTCATTACTGTATTTGTTGTTATATATGCATCCATTATCTGTGGAAGTATCTTGGGGTCATTGTCCATTTGTTCCATTGCTACCAAACTTTAACTACCCTGTCTGATATCTTGAGATGTTACTTCAATATGTCCCATAATTTTCCTTCCTCATGAAAGTGCCATCTATTTTGTGATGCACCTAATTCTCCTGCAGCAAGTACCCCACATCCTTGATCCACCCGTCTTCGAGGATTTAGGATTAGTGTTCTTCAGCTGCAAACCATACTATCAGCATCGGTGTCATTATGGCCAAACAGTTCTATTTTTGTTTCATCCAACCAGAGGACATTTCTCCCAAAGATGCAGTCTTTGATACCATGTGCAGTTACAAACCGTAGCCTGTATTTTTAACGCGGTTTGGAGCAGTAGATTTCTTCCTTCTACGCCCTTTCAGAGTTGTACGATATAATTTCGTTTTACTGTGGATATACTACCCTTTATACCTATTTCTCAGCATCTTCCACAAGGTCTTCGTATTGTTCTAGAGATTGATTGCCTTACTACGCACGAAATCGTTCATCTCTAAACCAAACGTGCCTCCCTTCATATCACCTGATATGATGGCTGCGTGTCCATGGTGTTCTTGTACTATTGTTTGTACACAGATGGCATTGGTACCTTCAGGCGTTTGAAATTGCTTCCAGAATAGACCAGACATGGAGTTCTAAACATTTCTGGTCTTGGCTGATTTATTTGATTTTCACATATGTCAAGCAGAGGCACTGAGTTTGAAGGTGACTTTGAAATACATCCAGTGCCTCCAATTGACTCAAATTATGTCAATTAGCCTATCAGAAACTACAAAGCCATGTCCCATTTCCTGGAAATTTTCCAAGCTGTTTGAGCACAGTCAACTTAGTGTATGTCAAACTTCTGACCCACTGGAATTGTGATGATATTATAAGTAAATAATCTGTCTGTAAACAATTGTTAGGATTACTGTGTCATGCACAAAAGTAGATGTCCTAACCAACCTGAACATAGTTTTGTTAACAGAAATTTGTGGGTAGTTAAAGCGAGTTTAATGACTCAGCTTTAAGTGTATGTAAACTTCCTGACTTCAACTGTATGTCTGAAATCGTCAGATCCTGCGCTTCTGTTGTTATTACCTGTTTGGTGTTGTTTAATAGCCTAATAGTTGGTGAGTACCAGGCTCACACAACAACATATCAAATAACGATTTCACAAGTCAGCTGTTTTAATCTTTGCATTGCTGTAATAAAGCTTTACACTTTTTTTTTCTGTTAGAACAGACTTTACAGTATCTTTATAATTAATTTAGTGTTATTTTATTTGTTCCAAAGTGTCAGAATTATATGTGTGTATATGCCTGCTTTCTTGATATCCTTCTTGTTATTATTATTACTATTATTGACATAGTCATCATTATATCAGTATTGCCATTATCATTGGTAAACAGTATAGCAGCCCAACAGGCCTAAGGCATATCCTGTTTAGTCTTAATAAACTGGCTGAAGCCTATATTCAAGTACTTATATAAACTACTGTATCAATATCTTTCACCGTTCATGTCATCACAGCATATGATCATTCATGATTTGAAATGCAATCAAAGCATGTTGAATTTTAAAATAAAATAAAACAAACTAATATTGGCATAAAACAATAAGCGTTACATTTAATTGCATTCACAAATGAATGCTTATTATTTTAAATCTTTACTGTAATAAGGCTTGTAAAACATTACAACAAACTCACAATGCCTTATAATGTAATTTATTTGTTCGTTGTTCCAAGGTCAAGAAGTATATTGTAATCTATACCCAGCACCTGTTTGGCACTATAATATGCATGCAAAAAAATGCAACTTGCTCCTATAGCAGCCTGCTTGATCTAGAATATTTTCACAACTAGTTCTAAATATATTCACACATTGGCTTCCTTGACCTCATGAGCAATAGTAACTTGTTCAGTTTAGGTTATTTGTCACGTCCTGCACCCTGCAGTCTGTATGTGGACACAGGAGGTGAGCCTCAAAGTTAATACTATATATGGTCAGGTCTGAAATGCTCTGCAGATAGGAAGTGTTTCCCACAAGTGGATTTCTTGATTATTATACCACATTGAATAAAGAGCAGAATTAACTCAGAATACTGCAATACCTGTTCAGTAGCAATGTAATGTCATATAGTGACATGTATTTAGTAAATACATGGGGTGAGATATGCTGTTTTGGGTAATACCTCAGATTATCCTCTCTCTCACACACACACACACACACACACACACACACACACATTGTTTCTCTCTATCAGACCAGTCCTTGTCAGCGCTGGGTTGGTAGGCTTGGAGTGGAGTCGAAGGGAGCCTATCAAGCAACCTTCATGGGCGGCCTTCTTCCATTGTGAGCCTATACAGCGCCTGAATCAACCCCCATAAGAAGCCATCATACGTCCTCCCATATACTGGTGAGGTCATACGGTCAGACACCTGGTTTTTAATTATTGTTGTTAACTTGTTTACAGAGTTCAAAGGATAGATTCCTCAAATTAAATTATAACTGCGTTGTTGGTGTCTTTATTTTAAATCAATGCATCAGCATGCTTTACAGTATCTGTCTCATATCATCTTTTATCACTGATCACAGCCACGTCAACAGTATTCAGGCTTGTAGAGACATTAAGGTATATGTGACTTTATTATTGTACAAGCTGGAAGAGTGAAACTGTCTCTACTTCTCAATCTCCTGAATAGATAATATGTAATCTAACATTGTATCACATATGCACAGTGTAAATAAATAACAATGTAAATCACAATGTGAGGATACAGGGTAGTTGTGTGGACCTGAGTACAGATGGGCTGTGTACCAGGTGCAGTATCATGCTTCTCTGACAACCTGATGTAAAGTTAGTAGAGGAGATAAGTGTCTCCACTTCAGAGATGTTTGCAGTCGTTCACTATATGCGTGAAAACTGAAGGAATGGCCCGGCCAAGAGGTGTTAGCTTTGAGATGACCAATGAAGATACCTGCTGGAAGCATACTACAGGTGGGTGTTTGCTATGGTGACAATGATCTGAATAGTAGGACTGCCTAGAAGTGATTTATAGATGACCTGGAGCCAGTAGGTTTGGCGGCAGAATATGTAGTGAAGACAGCCAGCGAGGTAACACAAAGGTCACAATAGTTGTGTAGTATATAGAGGCTTTGGTGACAAAACAGATGCACTGTGATAACCTACCATCCAGTGCAGCACAGTGAAGTGTTGAAGCTATTTTACAGCAAAAATACATACTTCCGAAATTAAAGGATCGGTAGGATAGTCAGTTTACGAAGACATGTTCAGCAGCATGGTGAAAGGAGACTTTATTGCAAAATAGGAAGCCGATTCTAGATTTAGCTTTGAATTGGAGATGCTTAATGCAGTCTGGAAGGAAGGGAGTTTACGGGTCTAACCAGACACCTAGGTATTGTAGTTGTCCACATATTCTAAGTCAGACCCGCGAAAGTAGTGATTCTAATCCCAGTGAACAGAGGGTACAAGCATGCGATTCGATTGAAGAAGCCATGCATTTAGTTTTACTAGCGTTTAAGAGCAGTTGGAGCCAGGAAGAGGTGTTGTGGCATTGGAGAAGCTCGTTTGGAGGTTTGTTAACGCACAGTGTCAGTGAAGGGCCAGATGTAGTAAAAAATGGCTGTCGTCGTGAGAGTGAATCTATCACCAACCAGCAAGCGACATCATTGATATACACAGAATAGAATTAGGCCGAGATTTTAACCACCTGTAGCCTTATAGAGACTGCTGGGGGTCAGACAACAGGGCCCTCGATTTGACATTGAGCTCTATCTGAAGTAGTTGGTAGACAGGTGAAGTGGTCATTTTGAGAAACCAAGGCTATTCAAGTCTGTAATAAGAATGCAGTGATTAAGCAGAGGTCAAAAGCCTTGGCCAGGAGTGGAAATGAAGAGCGGCTGCATTATATCTTTATCATCATATTATCCTATGTTTGACGAACTTGGCCTGAAGTGCACCCACCAGCTGAAGAGATACGCGGCACTTTCCAAATCTCTGGGGATCTCAGGCGATCGAAAGACAGAGTTAACAAAGGCTAGTAATAGAGTTGCGACAATTTGGTAGAGTCCCAGATTGTACTCTTTCAGGACATCAGCTATCATATTTGGGTGAGAGACATGGGAGGCGGAGGGCATGGGCAAGTTGCAGCGGAGAATTGCAGAGCTGAGTGGCAGGTAGGAGTAGCCAGAGTGAAAGCATGGCCAGCCGTAGCAAAATGTATTGATATTCTACGATTATCGTAGATTTGCGGTGGTAATGATGTTCCCACCTCAGTGCAGTGGGTAGCGCTGGAGGAGATTGCTCTTATTCTCATGACTTTACAGTGTCCCAAAGCGTTTCTAGATTAGTACCACGGGATGCATTCTGTTTGAAAAGCTAATATTGCTTTTTCCTAACTGATTGTGTATGTGGTTCCCTGGCCCTGAAAAGTTGCATATCATGAGGCTATTTGATGCTAATGCAGTCATACAGGATGTTTTTGTGCTATTCAGAGCAGTCAGAGTCTGGGTGAACCAGGGCTATGCGAACTCCTAACATTGGTTTCCAGTAGAGATGACGGTAAATGGCTCCAGACATTTGTAGCAGACTAAACTAAAATAACAAATTTACCTGAGTCTACGTGGCAGTCTTAAAATAAATCGGATAGTGAGAGTAACACAAGACCAGAAACAGTGTGCCCTATAGTAGTGGACTTTATACATGCCAGGTTACTACACAGCTTCTTTATGCTAGTACAAAGCAATGAACACCTGCCACTTTCCACTGACATGGCTGTTAGGTAAATTCAGGTGAAATATGATCTAACTGAGCAGAGGATATGTAGTAGGTGTATCAAAATGGTCCACCACCCAAAGGTCATTCATCAGCAATACAACTGTGGGAAACATTAGAGTCAACATGGGCCAGACCCACTTTGGGCCTTCCACGCCCTTAGAGTCCATGCCCCACAAATTGGGCTGTTCTGAGCAACAGGGTGCTCAATAATGGCAAGAGTGTTCTTAATCTTTGTACCTCAGTGTATGTAGGCCTCCATGTTTTAAATAGTACAGTATCACACATCTAATTTCAATGTCATGGCGTGAGCCTGGCCATGTAAATCAACTTCAAGTTGGTTTGAGCACCCATATGCAAAGAATAATATAATTATTCATGTAATAATGTAATTTACATATATACAACTCCAGGAATGGAAATGGTGATAGAAATAATCAAATAAATGAAAGAAGACAGAGACAAATGCTTTTGAACTATATTTATTTTATTTTGAAAATGTAAGTGAAGGCAAAAGTAATGCTTAGTGCACTAGTGTCTAGAGCATGTTAGGTAAGCAATGTGACAAGAATCCTGTGGGGAGAAAACAAGAGAATCATGAATTTAACCAGGTGTTTACTAATCAGGAGTTCATGAAGCACTTCAAGTCCTCAATTCCAGAGAGAGAGAGAGAGAGAGAGAGAAGGACTGCATACTGCCACTTGAGGTACTGAGAGGTGGTGTCAAACCTGGAGAGCTCAGTAATAGAGACTCTCATTAAAATACCAACCATGCTGCTGCCCAAACATGTCATCTAGCAGAGCCATCAACCAGCCCTGAAGGAGTTACCACAACACATAGAAAATGGCTCTGAGCTACTAGCTTATCAAGGAGAGGGAACAGTAATTCTCCCTAAAACAGCAGCTAAACCCTGTTAACAGGAACAATTAAAAAAAATAAACTAGTAATAGAAAAACAGAAGTAACTCTTGACCTCTTGTTGAGCATCAACAGGTATCTCTCAGCCTTTGGCTCAATGCTGGCAACAGTGGTAGGAAGGAGTACCAGGAGAAGGCGTACAGGCGCTCCATGGAGCCCCACCAGGTTGCCAAAATAAACAGAGGGAGAGAGAGAAAGTGAAGTGAAATTGCTAATAAACAGACTGTCAAACTTGTTTAGCAGATACTACTTACCACCATCAGGGATTTCTGAGCTGTCATCATCAGCTCTTGCCAACTCAAGGACATCTATCAGGTTAACACCCAGTGGATCTAGGACAGAAAACACGTTTGGAGAAAATGGTAATTTCAAACTAGATCAGCTGCTGTGCCACGTACTAAAAAAACATGCATGTGGAAAGAACTCAAAGTGAGACTTGAAAGTTAATTAACTCACATTGCCTCCATGCTCCTCTCAATGTCAATCCTGCTTGGTCACTCCAGGTCGTCCCTACAAAGTCGTTATAGCTTTTGGATGAATTCAGCTTATCCTATCATGAAAATAAGAGCAGTGATATTTAGTGCACAGAACATTTCTTTTAGGGTTCTCTTTCCATGAAGGACAATGAGTTGGTGAGCTACCATCTGGTGGGCCCTGAACCAGTGCGCCCAGTAGGACCTTTCCATACAAGCAGATGGTTCTACTCAGGGTGAACCAGGCAGGTCTAGAGAAGGGGGGGTTAGGAGTGAGACATATCTTACTCTCAGGAGACAGACAGAACAGAAGACACAGAGAGTCAAAAGTGAGTCCACTCACAGTAAGGCCTGGCGCAGGAGGCAGACCTCAGGCCACGATGTCCTCCCTCTCTTGGTGGTAAGGTAGAGCTGTGGAAGAGAGATGGGCATGTCAGTAGAGACAACGCATTGAGCCACTATCCTTCAGCATCAGCAAGCTCAGACTGCCACCACACACATTTGGGGACTCACTTTAGCAGAGGAACCTCCCCTCTCCTCAGGCAACAGGTCCTCCTCAGCCCTACAATAACAGAACAATTATTCAACATCAATGACCAATGTGTGAGCATGACAAACAATACACATTAAATAGAAGGATCTTAATGCTACTAGTCAATAGTAGCATGTGTGTGTAACATCCAGCCTCCTGTAATTTGGCCCCACAGGCTCTGGCTCAGTGAACTACCTGCTGAGTGGCCCAGGCATGAGAGGCAGGCACCTCCAAACCACTGGCAGGAGGAAAACGCCATCCAGCTCCCATGTGGAAGTGGCGTCCACCACAGACATCAGTTTGCCACTCAAACACCCCCCACCCGTTAATAGAACCAGACCATATCTAATGAAAATGCCCTGTGTTTTCTATTCTATATACATAGGAAATTGTTTATTTACCTGGTAGCAGCCATGCGTCACGGCCACAGGCGTGCGTGGCGGAGGTGAGGCATACTGGAGTCACCTGCCCAGCCACCATACTACAAGGAAACACATGTGAGCCAAGCCAGAATAAAGTGAAGAAAATCTAATACTAGTTATTATATTACATCTTACCTGAATCCAAGAGATGGGCTACTGTAGGTATGCAATGAGATGCACCCTCTAGACTAAGTCTGTCTCCTTGGAGATGCCACCCACCTCGTTGGTCTCCAGGCCTCAACCCTACTGCTGGTGCATCTCACCACCACCTGTAGGTGAAACACATCAACACAAAACGCATCAGCCATGTGTAACATATTTCCATCAGATCACATACAATGTAGATTGGATTTAGTAACAAACACATGCCTGGATCCCACCATGTGAGTGATAATGATGATGATCTGCTTAATATTCACTTCTGTCAAAGGTTTTTAAACACCTACTCATTAGTCTTTCTTTATTTTACTTTTTCTACATTTAAATAATACTAAAACATCAAAAACTATTAAATAACACATTGATCATTACAACAAGTTTAAACAAATCAATATATATTTTAGATTTGAGATTCTTCAAAGTAGCCACCCTTTGCCTTGATAACAGCTTACTGCTCTTGCGCATTCTGTCCAACCAGCTTCACCTGGAATGCTTTTCAACAGTCTTGAAGGAGTTCCCACATACACTGACACTTGTTGGCTGCTTTTCCCTTCACTTCTGATCACTCATCCCAAACCATCTCAATTTGGTTGAGTCGGAGATTGTGGAGAGCCAGGTCATCTATCACACTCCATCACTCTCCTTCTTGGTCAAATAGCCACTCACACAGCCTGATGTTTTGATTTCATTGTCCTGTTGAAAAACAAGTACAGTCCCACTAAGCCCAAACCAATGGGTGGTGTATGCCTGCAGAATGCTGTGTGGTAGCCATGCTGTTAAGTGTGCCTTGAATTCTAAATAAGTCACAGACAGTGTCTCCACAAACACTCCCACACCATCACACCTCCTCCTCCATGCTTTACTGGTGAACCTCACATGCAAATCATACCATTCACCTTCTCTCTCTCACCAAAGACCCAGTTCAACCAATAATCACAATTTGACTCCAACCAAAACACATTTCCACCGGTCTAATTCAATTGCTTGTGTTTCTTGGCCCATAGCATAGTCTCTTCTTCTTATTGTTGTCCTTTAGTAGTGGTTTCTTTGCAGCAATTCGACCATAATTCCACACAGTCTCCTCTGAACAGTTGATGTTGAGGATGTGTCTGTACTTTGAACTCTGAAGCACTTTCTTTGGGCTGCAATTTCTGAGGCTGTATTTCTAATAAACTTCTCCTCCTGCCGCAGTAACTCTGTCTTCCATTCCTGTGGTGGTCCTCATGAGAGCCATTTTCATCATACGCTTGATGTGTCTGTTACTTGAACTCATGTGAGGCATTTACAGTTGAATAGGAAGTTTACATACACTTAGGTTGGAGTCTTAAACTTGTTTCCACCTATCCCACCTTTCTTGTTAACAAACTATAGTTTTGGCAAGTCGGTTAGGACATCTCTACTTTGTGCATGACACAAGTAATTTTTTCCAACAATTGTTTACAGACTAATTATTTCACTTATAATTCACTGTATCACTAATTCCAGTGGTCAAGTTTCCATACACTAAGTTACTGTTTCCTTTAAACCTTGGAAAATTCCAAAAAATGATGTCATGGCTTTAGAAGCTTTTATAGTATTGAATCATTTAGTCAGTGGAATGTACCTGTGGATGTATTTCCCTTTCACTCAGTCCTCTTTACTTCACATCATGGAAAATCCAAAGAGATCGCCAAGACCTCAGAAAACATTGTAGACAAGTCTGGTTCATCCTAGGATCAATTTCCAAACGCCTGAATATTCTTTACAAACAATAGCAGTACGTAATATAAACACCATGGACCATGCAGCCGTCATACCGCTCAGGAGGGGAGACACATTCTCATCTCCTAGAGATATCTTTGTACAGTTCAAATCAATCCCAAACAACAGCAAAGGACCTTGTAGAAGATGCTGAGAACAGTACAAAAAATATCTATATCCACAGTAAGCGATCCTATATCAACATCACTAAGGCCGCTCAGCAAAGGAAGACCACTTCCCTAAAAAGCCTCGTTTGCACTGACATAATTACTTTTTGGAGATTCCTCTGTCTGAGTAAACAAAAAAAGATGTTTGTATAATACTTTTTATGTTTGGAGGAAAACTCAACCGAAACACCATCCCAACCGTGAAGCACGGGGATGCGCATCATTGTGGGGGTGCTTTGCTGCAGGGGGGACTGGTGCACTTCACCAAAATAGATGGCATCATGAGGAAGGAAAATTATGTGATATATTAAGCAAAATCTCAAGTTCATCAGTCAGGAAGTTAAAGCTTATTCGCAAATGGGTCTTCCAAATGGACAATACCCCAATTTCCAAATTATGTCAAAATGGCTTAAGGACAAGAAAGTCAAAGGTATTGGAGTGGGTTCATCACAAACCCTACCTCAATTATATGAATTTGTAGGCAGAACTGAAAAAGCGTGTCGAAAAAGCCATACACCCACTCAATTACCACCAGCTCTGACAGAGGAATGCCCATAATTCACTAACTATGTGCTTGTGGAAGGCTCACTTTGACCTAAGTTAAACCATTTAAAGCCAATCCTACCAAATACTATTAGTGTATATAAACTTCCTGACCCACTGAATGTGATGAAATAAAAAGCTGAAATAAATCATTCTCTCTACTATTATTCTACATTTTACATTCTTAAAATAAAGTTAATCCTCTACTACAAACAATTTTTTTGGATTAAATGTCAGGAATTATCTGAACACTGATTTAAATGTATTTGTAGGTTATATAACCTCCCGACTTCAACTATATTTGGGCTGCAATTCCTGAGGCTGTAACAAAGGTTCAATCTTGGTTTCATCACCAAATCTTTTTCTCATGTCTGAGATTCCTTTTGGCAAACTACAAGTGGGCTGTCATGTGGCCTTTACTGAGGAGTGGCTTCCTCCTGCCACTCTCATACCTGATTGGTGGAGTGCTGCAGAGATGGTTGTCCTTCTGGAAGGTCCTCCCATCTCCACAATCTGTGTCAAGTACCATCGGTTCTTCACCTCCCTGACCAAGGCCCTTCTCCCGATTGCTCAGTTTGCCGTGCAGCCAGCGTTGGGGGAGAGTCTTGGTGGTTCCAAACTTATTCCATTTTAAGAATGATGGAGAGCCACTGTGTTAACTTGGGGACCTTCAGTGTTGCAGAAATGTTTTGGTACCCTTCCCCAGATCTCGTGCCTCCAATCCTCTCTACTTCCTCTCTTTTTTTGCTCTAGCAAAATGCACTATCAACTGTAAACTATATACTAGACAGGTGTGTGCCTTTCCGAATCATGTCCAATCATTTGAATTTACCACAGATGGACTCCAATCAAGTTGTAGAAACATCTCAAGGATGATCAATCTTCAGAAAAGTGTCTGTCCATTTTTCTTCATTCCTTGCCATCTCCGTTAGGAAGACGTGCCTCAATGAGGTCAGAGGCCGTTTACTAAAGTTCTGTTTCAGACCGACACCTCCATGTCACTTTCTCCTCCAAGTCCATTCAATTCTCCATTCAAATCAAATCAAATCAATTTATATTGGTCACATACACATATTTAGCAGATGTTATTGCGGGTGTAGCGAAATGCTTGTGTTTCTAGCTCAAACAGTGCAATAATATCAAACATTAAAACATACACACAAATCTAAAATTAAAAAATGAAATTAATTTATGTTAATACGAGCAATGATCGGATTGGTATTTACAAAAATACAGTAGAATAGAATACAGTATATACATATGAGATGATAAAAAGCCAGTATGTAAACATTATTAAAAGTGACTAGTGTTCCATTATTAAAGTTGCCCAGTGATTCCATGTCTATGTATATGGGCAGCACTCTAGGTGCAGGGTTGAGTAACCTTTGGGTGTTAGCCGACTAGTGATGATATTTAACAGTCTGATGGCCTTGAGATAAAGCTGTTTTTCAGTCTCTTGATCCCAGCTTTGAGTGCCTGTACTGTCCTCGCCTTCTGATATGCGGGTGTAACCAGTGGCTTTCGTGTTGATTCCTTGATATCTTTTGCCTTCCCTGTACATTGGGTGCTTATGTGTCTTGGAGAGTGGTTCCTATCTTCGCCTACCCACCACCCTCTGAGACCCTGCAGTTGCGGGCTCAGTACAGTTACTGTACCGCGTGATACACCCGACAGGATGCTCTCAATTATCATCTTAAAAAGTTTGTGAGTTTTAGATGCCCAGCCACATTTCTTCAGCCTCACTGAGGTTGAAGAGGCACTGTTGCGCCTTCTTCACCACACTGTCTGTGTGGGTGACCATTTCAGATTGTCCCAGTATGTTCGCCAAAATTAACTTTCCACCTTCTCCCCTGCTCCCTATAAGGGGGTCCTCTTCTGTTTCCTCGGATCATCGCTCCTTGTTTTGTTGACGTTGAGATTTTTCCTGCACCCCACTCCCACCCTCACCTCCCCCTTGGCGTCTTATTATTGTAATCCCTACTTTTGTTCATCTGTAATTTTGATTTTTGATTTTCCCCTCATGAGTCATGAGTGAACGGGAGTACAGGGGGGGAGCTGACACCACCCATGTAGGGCCCCTGTGTTGAGATCGCGTAGTGTGTTGTTTCCTCCTTCTCCACCACCTGGCGGCCCGTCACGAAGTCCAGGACCCAGTTGCACAGGGCGGGGTTCAGACCCAGGGCCTGAGCTCAGTCCCCTCCTGTATTCCCTGTTCACCCATGACTGCGGCGGCCAGGCATGACCTCAACACCGTCATTAAGTTTGCCGGCAACTCATCAGTGGTAGGCCTGGATCACCGACAACGATGAGACAGCCTATAAGAGGGAGGAGTCAGAGACCTGGACATGTGGTGCCAGGATAACGAACCTCTCTCTCAACGTGATCAAGACAAAGGAGATCGATTGTGGACTACAGGAAAAAAAAGAGGACTGAGCACGCCCCCATTCCTCTATCGGCCGGGCGCTGTAGTGGAACAGGTTGAGAGCTTCAAGTTCCTTGGTGTCCACATCACCAACGAACTATCATGGTCAAACACACCAAGACAGTTGTGAAGAAGGGCATGACAAACCTATTCCCCCTCAGGAGACTGAAAATATTTGGCATGGGGGTCCTCAGATCTCAAAACCGTTCTACAGCTGCACCATCGAGAGCATCCTGACTGGGCTGCATCCCGCCTGGTATGGCAACTGCTCGGCCTCCGACCGCAAGGCACTACAGAGGGTAGTGCGTACAGCCCAGTACATCACTGGGGCCGAGCTCTCTGCCATCCAGGACCTCTATACCAGGCGGTGTCAAAGGAAGACCCTAAAAATGTTCGAAGACTCCAGCCACCCTAGTCATAGACTGTTCTCTCTGCTACCGCACGGCAAGTGGTACCTGAGCGCCAAGTCTAGGTCCAAAAGGATTCTTAACAGCTTCTACCCCCAAGCCATAAGACTCCTGAACAGCTAATCATGGCTACCCGGACTATTTGCATTGTCCCCCCCCACCCACTTTTACGCTGCTGCTACTCTGTTAATTATTTATGCATAGTCACTTTAACTCTACCTACATGTACATATTACCTCGACTAGCAGGTGCTCCCGCACATTGACTCTGTACCGGTACCCCCTGTATATAGCCTCTCTCTCTCTCTCTCTCTCTCTCTCTCTCTCTCTCTCTCTCTCTCTCTCTCTCTCTCTCTCTCTCCTCTCTCTCTCTCTCTCTCTCTCTCTCTCTCTCTCTCTCTCTCTCTCTCTCTCTCTCTCTCTCTCTCCTCTCTCTCTCTCTTCTCTCTCTCTCTCTCTCTCTCTCTCTCTGCTCTCTCTCTGCTCTCCCTGCTCTCCCTGCTCTCCCTGCTCTCCCTGCTCTCTCTCAATTCAGTTCAATAGACTTTATTGACATGTCAAGTAAAATTACTTACATTGTCAAAGATAGATATAACAAAAATGGTGGGACCACAGCAATAATAAGTAGTAGTGGAAATGGGATTACCATTAGCAGCAACTACAACAACAATATTAATGAGAATAACAATACATTAAAGCTAATAGTAGTTCACCAGTCTCAACATGACTGAGAAGACACATTACATGTTGTAAGCCAAAAGCAAAATCAGGAGGACACATATTGCCTGCCAAAATCTTGCACATTTTGACATATCCTAATAAATATTATTGTTATTTTTTTATAGTTTCAAATTCTTTGTACTGAATGATAATTTTGGGAAAGAAAGATTCTCTTAGGTCTGAGTATTTCTCTCTCTCTCTCTCTCTCTCTCTCTCTCTCTCTCTCTCTCTCTCTCTCTCTCTCTCTCTCTCTCTCTCTCTCTCTCTCTCTCTCTCTCTCTCTCTCTCGCTCTCTCTCTCGCTCTCTCGCTCTCTCCTTCCCCTCCCTGCTCTCTCCTTCCCCTCCCTGCTCTCTCTCTCTCTCCTTCCTCTCCCTGCGCTCTCTCTCGCTCTCGCTCCTCGCTCTCTCTCTCTCTCTCTCTCTCTCTCTCTCTGCGCTCTCTCTCTCTCTTCCCTCCCTGCTCTCTCTCTCTCCTTCCCCTCCCTGCTCTCTCTCTCTCCTTCCCCTACATTATATAAAGCATGCAGGTATTCTCTCTCTCTCTCTCTCTCTCTCTCCTTCCCCTACATTATATAAAGCATGCAGGTATTCTCTCTCTCTCTCTCTCTCCTTCCCCTCCCTGCTATCTCCTTCCCCTACATTATATAAAGCATGCAGGTATTCTCTCTCTCCCTCTCTCTCTCTTTCCCCTGTTGTTATCCAGCTCCCAGAGACATACATAGGAAATATAAATGAGTGGAGTAAAGGTTAGCCTGCTCATTTCTCTTCCCTATGGGAGTGGTTGGGTGCCTGGTGGAGTCTCCTTCCCTATGGGAGTGGTTGGGTGCCTGGTGGAGTCTCCTTCCCTATGGGAGTGGTTGGGTGCCTGGTGGAGTCTCCTTCCCTATGGGAGTGGTTGGGTGCCTGGTGGAGTCTCCTTCCCTATGGGAGTGGTTGGGTGCCTGGTGGAGTCTCCTATCAGTGTTATCAGTAGGGTGATAGTGCAGCATTGTTCAGGAGAAGCCCTCTTACCATCACTGTAGTCTTTACTACCATTGGACAAGTGGAACTGTCGGGGGAAAGTCCCTCCTTTACTGTTGCGCCCTGCAGGGGGACAAGAGACACACATAGTCAGTCAGTCAGGTAGAGGGGAGACAGGGGGAGGTAGAGGGGAGACCGGGGAGGTAGTAGGGAGGACAGGGGAGGTAGAGGGATACAGGGGGAGGGTAGAGGGAGACAGGGGGAGGTAGAGGGGAGACAGGGGAGGTAGGGGAGACAGGGGGAGGTAGAGGGGATACAGGGGAGGTAGAGGGAGACAGGGGGAGTGGAGGGGAGACAGGGGGAGGTAGAGGGGAAGACAGGGGGAGGTAGAGGGGAGACAGGGGAGGTAGAGGGGAGACAGGGGAGGTGGGAGGGGAGACAGGGTGAGGTAGAGGGGATACAGGGGAGGTAAGAGGGGAGAACAGGGGGAGGTAGAGGGAGACAGGGGGAGGTAGAGGGGAGACAGGGGGTAGAGGGGAGGAGGGGTAGAGGGGAGCAGGGGAGGTAGGGGGAGACAGGGGGAGGAGAGAGAGGGGAGGCAGGGGGAGGTAGAGGGAGACAGGGGAGGTAGAGGGGAGACAGGGGAGGTGAGGGGAGACGGGGGGAGGTAGAGGGGAGACAGGGGGAGTAGAGGGGGAGTGAGGGGAGACAGGGAGAGGTAGAGGAGACAGGGGGAGGTAGAGGGGAACAGGGGGAGGTAGAGGGGATACAGGGGGAGGTAGAGGGGATACAGGGGGAGGTAGAGGGGAGACAGGGAGAGGTAGAGGGGAGACAGGGGGAGGTAGAGGGGAGACAGGGGGAGGTAGAGGGGAGCAGGGGGGGTAGAGGGGATACAGGGGGAGGTAGAGGGATACAGGGAGAGGTAGAGGGGAGACAGGGGAGGAGAGGGAGACAGGGGGAGGTAGGGGGGAGACAGCAGGGGAGGTAGAGGGGAGACAGGGAGAGGTAGAGGGGAGACAGGGAGGTAGAGGGGAGACAGGGGGAGGTAGAGGGAGACAGGGAGGAGAGGGGGCAGGGAGGTAGAGGGGAGACAGGGGGAGGTAGAGGGGAGACAGGGGGAGGTAGAGGGGAGACAGGGGGAGGTAGAGGGGAGACAGGGGGAGGTAGAGGGGAGACAGGGGGAGGTAGAGGGGGAGACAGGGGAGGTAGAGGGGAGACAGGGAAGGTAGAGGGGAGACAGGGGGAGGTAGAGAGGGGAGACTGGGGAGGTAGAGGGGAGCGAGGTAGAGGGGAGACAGGGGGAGGTAGAGGGGAGACAGGGGAGGTAGAGGGGAGACAGGGAGGTAGAGGGGAGACAGGGGGAGGTAGAGGGGAGACAGGGGAGGTAGAGGGGAGACAGGGGGAGGTAGAGGGGAGACAGGGGGGAGGTAGAGGGGGAGACAGGGGGAGGTAGAGGGGAGACAGGGGGAGGTAGAGGGGAGACCGGGGGGAGGTAGAGGGGAGAGGGGGAGGTAGAGGGGAGACTGGGGGGAGGGGGAGGTAGAGGGGGAGACAGGGGGAGGTAGAGGGAGACAGGGGGAGGTAGAGGGGAGACAGGGGGAGTTAGAGGGGAGACAGGGGAGGTAGAGGGGAGACAGGGGGAGGTAGAGGGGAGCAGGGGGAGGTAGAGGGGAGACAGGGGGAGGTAGAGGGGAGACAGGGGGAGGTAGAGGGGAGACAGGGGGGGGTAGAGGGGAGACAGGGGGAGGTAGAGGGGGAGGTAGAGGGGAGACAGGGGGAGGTAGAGGGGAGACAGGGGGAGGTAGAGGGGAGACAGGGGGAGGTAGGGGAGACAGGGGGAGGTAGAGGGGAGACCGGGGAGGTAGAGGGGAGAGCAGGGGAGGTAGAGGGGAGCAGGGGGAGGTAGAGGGGAGACGGGGAGGTAGAGGAGAGACAGGGGGAGGTAGAGGGGAGACAGGGGGAGGTAGAGGGAGACAGGGGGAGGTAGAGGGAGACAGGGGTAGAGGGAGAGGGGAGAGGGGAGACAGGGGAGGTAGAGGGGAGACAGGGGGAGGTAGAGGGGAGACAGGGTGAGGTAGAGGGGAGACAGGGGGGAGGTGAGGGGAGCAGGGGAGGTAGAGGGGAGACAGGGTGAGGTAGAGGGGAGACAGGGGAGGTAGAGGGGAGACAGGGGGAGGTAGAGGGGAGACAGGGAGAGGTGAGGGGAGCAGGGGAAGGTAGGGGAGGTAGAAGGGGAGACAGGGGGAGGTAGAGGGGAGACGGGGAGGTAGAGGGGAGACAGGGCGAGGTAGAGGGGATACAGGGGGAGGTAGAGGGGAGACAGGGGGAGGTAGAGGGGATACAGGGGAGGTAGAGGGGAGACAGGGAGAGGTAGAGGGAGACAGGGGAGGTAGAGGGGAGACAGGGAAAGGTAGAGGGGAGGTAGAAGGGAGACAGGGGAGGTAGAGGGGAGACGGGGAGGTAGAGGGGAGACAGGGGCGAGGTAGAGGGGATACAGGGGGAGGTAGAGGGGATACAGGGGGAGGTAGAGGGGAGACAGGGGGGAGGTAGAGGGGAGAGCAGGGTGAGGTAGAGGGGAGGTAGAGGGGAGACAGGGGGAGGTAGAGGGGGAGGTAGAGGGGAGACAGGGGGAGGTAGAGGGGAGACAGGGGGTAGAGGGAGACAGGGAGGAGGGGGGGTAGAGGGGAGCGGGTGAGGGGAGACAGGGGAGGTAGAGGGGAGACAGGGGGAGGTAGAGGGGAGACAGGGGGGAGGTAGAGGGGAGACAGGGGGAGGTAGAGGGGAGACAGGGGGAGGTAGAGGGGAGACAGGGGGAGTAGAGGGGAGACGGGGAGGTAGAGGGGAGACAGGGGGAGGTAGAGGAGAGTGGGGGGGGGGCAGGGGGGAGGTAGAGGGGAGACGGGGGAGGTAGAGGGGAGCGGGGGAGGTAGAGGGGAGCGTGAGGGGAGACAGGGGGAGGTAGAGGGGAGACAGGGGGAGGTAGAGGGGAGCAGGGGGAGGTAGAGGGGGAGGTAGAGGGGAGACAGGGGAGGTAGAGGGGAGACAGGGGGAGGTAGAGGGGAGACAGGGAGGTAGAGGAGAGACAGGGGGAGGTAGAGGGGGAGGTAGAGGGGAGACAGGGGGGAGGTAGAGGGGAGACAGGGGGAGGTAGAGGGGAGACAGGGGGAGGTAGAGGAGAGACACGTAGACCTTGTTAGTTTGTAGTCCTAAAAAGTTAGAGTTAGCCATGTAGATTATCCTAAACCTGTGTTTCCCACAGACCTTATTTTTGGCGTTTATCCCCCCCAAGAAACATACTATTTCCCCCCAAAAAAACTATTTTCCAAAAATAACAGCACACATTGTTTCAGAGACATTTACAACATAAAACACAAAGCACTACAGTTAGAAAACATCAGTTTACACATTGAGCAGGCAGGAATGAACCCATACCTTTGTATCCTTCATAGATGAGATTCAGGTAGTTCTTGTCTTGGTTGTTCTGGGAGAAAGGAGGGCTGAGAAAGCGAGATAAATAAATGAGTTGGGGTGTTTTAGTGTGCAGTAAGTCCCTGTTCTCTATCCTGAGCCTAGCTCATGTACCTGTCTGGCCTGTATACACCCACAGCCCTGGACCACAGAACACTTCAACTGGACCACTAGAACACCTAACACTTCAAATGGACCACTAGAACACCTAACACTTCAACTGGACCACTAGAACACCTAACACTAGAATCCTAGAACACTGCAACTGGACCACTAGAACACCTAACACTAGAATACTAGAACACTACAACTGGACCACTAGAACACCTAACACTAGAATACTAGAACACTACAACTGGACCACTAGAACACCTAACAATAGAACACTACAACTGGACCACTAGAAAACCTAACACTAGAATACTAGAACACTACAACTGGACCACTAGAACACCTAACACTAGAATACTAGAACACTACAACTGGACCACTAGAACACCTAACACTAGAATACTAGAACACTACAACTGGACCACTAGAACACCTAACACTAGAATACTAGAACACTACAACTGGACCACTAGAACACCTAACACTAGAACACTACAACTGGACCACTAGAAAACCTAACACTAGAACACTACAACTGGACCACTAGAACACCTAACACTAGAATACTAGAACACTACAACTGGACCACTAGAACACCTAACACTAGAATACTAGAACACTACAACTGGACCACTAGAACACCTAACACTAGAACACTACAACACCTAACACTAGAATACTAGAACACTACAACTGGACCACTAGAACACCTAACACTAGAACACTACAACTGGACCACTAGAACACCTAACACTAGAACACTACAACTGGACCACTAGAACACCTAACACTAGAATACTAGAACACTACAACTGGACCACTAGAACACCTAACACTAGAAAACTACAACTGGACCACTAGAACACCTAACACTAGAACACTACAACTGGACCACTAGAACACCTAACACTAGAATACTACAACTGGACCACTAGAACACTAACACTAGAATACTAGAACACTACAACTGGACCACTAGAACACCTAACACTAGAATACTAGAACACTACAACTGGACCACTAGAACACCTAACACTAGAATACTAGAACACTACAACTGGACCACTAGAACACCTAACACTAGAACACTACAACTGGACCACTAGAACACCTAACACTAGAACACTACAACTGGACCACTAGAACACCTAACACTAGAACACTACAACTGGACAACTAGAACACCTAACACTAGAATACTAGAACACTACAACTGGACCACTAGAACACCTAACACTAGAATACTAAAACACTACAACTGGACAACTAGAACACCTAACACTAGAAAACTACAACTGGACCACTAGAACACTTAACACTAGAATACTACAACTGGACCACTAGAACACCTAACACTAGAATACTACAACTGGACCACTAGAACACCTAACACTAGAATACTAGAACACTTCAACTGGACCACTAGAACACCTAACACTAGAATACTACAACTGGACCACTAGAACACCTAACACTAGAATACTAGAACACTACAACTGGACCACTAGAACACCTAACACTAGAATACTACAACTGGACCACTAGAACACCTAACACTAGAATACTAGAACACTATAACTGGACCACTAGAACACCTAACACTAGAATACTACAACACTACAACTGGACCACTAGAACACCTAACACTAGAATACTAGAACACTACAACTGGACCACTAGAACACCTAACACTAGAATACTAGAACACTACAACTGGACCACTAGAAAGAACACCTAACACTAGAATACTAGAACACTACAACTGGACCACTAGAACACCTAACACTAGAATACTACAACTGGACCACTAGAACACCTAACACTAGAACACTACAACTGGACCACTAGAAAACCTAAACCTAGAATACTAGAACACTACAACTGGACCACTAGAACACCTAACACTAGAATACTAGAACACTACAACTGGACCACTAGAACACTACAACTGGACCACTAGAACACCTAACACTAGAATACTAGAACACTACAACTGGACCACTAGAACACCTAACACTAGAATACTAGAACACTACAACTGGACCACTAGAACACCTAACACTAGAACACTACAACTGGACAACTAGAACACCTAACACTAGAATACTAGAACACTACAACTGGACCACTAGAACACCTAACACTAGAATACTAGAACACTACAACTGGACCACTAGAACACTACAACTGGACCACTAGAACACCTAACACTAGAATACTAGAACACTACAACTGGACCACTAGAACACCTAACACTAGAATACTAGAACACTACAACTGGACCACTAGAACACCTAACACTAGAATACTAGAACACTACAACTGGACCACTAGAACACCTAACACTAGAATACTACAACTGGACCACTATAACACCTAACACTAGAATACTAGAACACTACAACTGGACCACTAGAACACCTAACACTAGAATACTAGAACACTACAACTGGACCACTAGAACACCTAACACTAGAATACTACAACTGGACCACTAGAACACCTAACACTAGAACACTACAACTGGACCACTAGAACACCTAACACTAGAATACTAGAACACTACAACTGGACCACTAGAACACCTAACACTAGAATACTAGAACACTACAACTGGACCACTAGAACACCTAACACTAGAACACTACAACTGGACAACTAGAACACCTAACACTAGAATACTAGAACACTACAACTGGACAACTAGAACACCTAACACTAGAATACTAGAACACTACAACTGGACCACTAGAACACCTAACACTAGAACACTACAACTGGACCACTAGAACACCTAACACTAGAACACTACAACTGGACCACTAGAACACCTAACACTAGAATACTACAACTGGACCACTAGAACACCTAACACTAGAACACTACAACTGGACCACTAGAACACCTAACACTAGAATACTAGAACACTACAACTGGACCACTAGAACACCTAACACTAGAACACTACAACTGGACAACTAGAACACCTAACACTAGAATACTAGAACACTACAACTGGACCACTAGAACACCTAACACTAGAATACTAGAACACTACAACTGGACCACTAGAACACCTAACACTAGAATACTACAACACTACAACTGGACCACTAGAAAACCTAACACTAGAATACTAGAACACTACAACTGGACCACTAGAACACCTAACACTAGAACACTACAACTGGACCACTAGAACACCTAACACTAGAATACTAGAACACTACAACTGGACCACTAGAACACCTAACACTAGAATACTAGAACACTACAACTGGACCACTAGAAAACCTAACACTAGAATACTACAACTGGACCACTAGAAAACCTAACACTAGAATACTAGAACACTACAACTGGACCACTAGAACACCTAACACTAGAACACTACAACTGGACCACTAGAACACCTAACACTAGAATACTAGAACACTACAACTGGACCACTAGAACACCTAACACTAGAATACTAGAACACTACAACTGGACCACTAGAACACCTAACACTAGAACACTACAACTGGACCACTAGAACACCTAACACTAGAATACTAGAACACTACAACTGGACCACTAGAACACCTAACACTAGAACACTACAACTGGACCACTAGAAAACCTAACACTAGAATACTAGAACACTACAACTGGACCAATAGAACACCTAACACTAGAATACTAGAACACTACAACTGGACCACTAGAACACCTAACACTAGAATACTAGAACACTACAACTGGACCACTAGAACACCTAACACTAGAATACTAGAACACTACAACTGGACCACTAGAACACCTAACACTAGAACACTACAACACCTAACACTAGAATACTAGAACACTACAACTGGACCACTAGAACACCTAACACTAGAACACTACAACTGGACCACTAGAACACCTAACACTAGAACACTACAACTGGACCACTAGAACACCTAACACTAGAATACTAGAACACTACAACTGGACCACTAGAACACCTAACACTAGAAAACTACAACTGGACCACTAGAACACCTAACACTAGAACACTACAACTGGACCACTAGAACACCTAACACTAGAATACTACAACTGGACCACTAGAACACCTAACACTAGAATACTAGAACACTACAACTGGACCACTAGAACACCTAACACTAGAATACTAGAACACTACAACTGGACCACTAGAACACCTAACACTAGAATACTAGAACACTACAACTGGACCACTAGAACACCTAACACTAGAACACTACAACTGGACCACTAGAACACCTAACACTAGAACACTACAACTGGACCACTAGAACACCTAACACTAGAACACTACAACACCTAACACTAGAATACTAGAACACTACAACTGGACCACTAGAACACCTAACACTAGAACACTACAACTGGACCACTAGAACACCTAACACTAGAACACTACAACTGGACCACTAGAACACCTAACACTAGAATACTAGAACACTACAACTGGACCACTAGAACACCTAACACTAGAAAACTACAACTGGACCACTAGAACACCCTAACACTAGAACACTACAACTGGACCACTAGAACACCTAACACTAGAATACTACAACTGGACCACTAGAACACCTAACACTAGAATACTAGAACACTACAACTGGACCACTAGAACACCTAACACTAGAATACTAGAACACTACAACTGGACCACTAGAACACCTAACACTAGAATACTAGAACACTACAACTGGACCACTAGAACACCTAACACTAGAACACTACAACTGGACCACTAGAACACCTAACACTAGAACACTACAACTGGACCACTAGAACACCTAACACTAGAACACTACAACTGGACAACTAGAACACCTAACACTAGAATACTAGAACACTACAACTGGACCACTAGAACACCTAACACTAGAATACTAAAACACTACAACTGGACAACTAGAACACCTAACACTAGAAAACTACAACTGGACCACTAGAACACCTAACACTAGAATACTACAACTGGACCACTAGAACACCTAACACTAGAATACCACAACTGGACCACTAGAACACCTAACACTAGAATACTAGGAACACTTCAACTGGACCACTAGAACACCTAACACTAGAATACTACAACTGGACCACTAGAACACCTAACACTAGAATACTAGAACACTACAACTGGACCACTAGAACACCTAACACTAGAATACTACAACTGGACCACTAGAACACCTAACAATAGAATACTAGAACACTATAACTGGACCACTAAAACACCTAACACTAGAATACTACAACACTACAACTGGACCACTAGAACACCTAACACTAGAATACTAGAACACTACAACTGGACCACTAGAACACCTAACACTAGAATACTAGAACACTACAACTGGACCACTAGAAAGAACACCTAACACTAGAATACTAGAACACTACAACTGGACCACTATAACAACTAACACTAGAATACTACAACTGGACCACTAGAACACCTAACACTAGAACACTACAACTGGACCACTAGAAAACCTAAACCTAGAATACTAGAACACTACAACTGGACCACTAGAACACCTAACACTAGAATACTAGAACACTACAACTGGACCACTAGAACACTACAACTGGACCACTAGAACACCTAACACTAGAATACTAGAACACTACAACTGGACCACTAGAACACCTAACACTAGAATACTAGAACACTACAACTGGACCACTAGAACACCTAACACTAGAACACTACAACTGGACAACTAGAACACCTAACACTAGAATACTAGAACACTACAACTGGACCACTAGAACACCTAACACTAGAATACTAGAACACTACAACTGGACCACTAGAACACTACAACTGGACCACTAGAACACCTAACACTAGAATACTAGAACACTACAACTGGACCACTAGAACACCTAACACTAGAATACTAGAACACTACAACTGGACCACTAGAACACCTAACACTAGAATACTAGAACACTACAACTGGACCACTAGAACACCTAACACTAGAATACTACAACTGGACCACTATAACACCTAACACTAGAATACTAGAACACTACAACTGGACCACTAGAACACCTAACACTAGAATACTAGAACACTACAACTGGACCACTAGAACACCTAACACTAGAATACTACAACTGGACCACTAGAACACCTAACACTAGAACACTACAACTGGACCACTAGAACACCTAACACTAGAATACTAGAACACTACAACTGGACCACTAGAACACCTAACACTAGAATACTAGAACACTACAACTGGACCACTAGAACACCTAACACTAGAACACTACAACTGGACAACTAGAACACCTAACACTAGAATACTAGAACACTACAACTGGACAACTAGAACACCTAACACTAGAATACTAGAACACTACAACTGGACCACTAGAACACCTAACACTAGAACACTACAACTGGACCACTAGAACACCTAACACTAGAACACTACAACTGGACCACTAGAACACCTAACACTAGAATACTACAACTGGACCACTAGAACACCTAACACTAGAACACTACAACTGGACCACTAGAACACCTAACACTAGAATACTAGAACACTACAACTGGACCACTAGAACACCTAACACTAGAACACTACAACTGGACAACTAGAACACCTAACACTAGAATACTAGAACACTACAACTGGACCACTAGAACACCTAACACTAGAATACTAGAACACTACAACTGGACCACTAGAACACCTAACACTAGAATACTAGAACACTACAACTGGACCACTAGAAAACCTAACACTAGAATACTAGAACACTACAACTGGACCACTAGAACACCTAACACTAGAACACTACAACTGGACCACTAGAACACCTAACACTAGAATACTAGAACACTACAACTGGACCACTAGAACACCTAACACTAGAATACTAGAACACTACAACTGGACCACTAGAAAACCTAACACTAGAATACTACAACTGGACCACTAGAAAACCTAACACTAGAATACTAGAACACTACAACTGGACCACTAGAACACCTAACACTAGAACACTACAACTGGACCACTAGAACACCTAACACTAGAATACTAGAACACTACAACTGGACCACTAGAACACCTAACACTAGAATACTAGAACACTACAACTGGACCACTAGAACACCTAACACTAGAACACTACAACTGGACCACTAGAACACCTAACACTAGAATACTAGAACACTACAACTGGACCACTAGAACACCTAACACTAGAACACTACAACTGGACCACTAGAAAACCTAACACTAGAATACTAGAACACTACAACTGGACCAATAGAACACCTAACACTAGAATACTAGAACACTACAACTGGACCACTAGAACACCTAACACTAGAATACTAGAACACTACAACTGGACCACTAGAACACCTAACACTAGAATACTAGAACACTACAACTGGACCACTAGAACACCTAACACTAGAACACTAGAACACTACAACTGGACCACTAGAACACCTAACACTAGAATACTAGAACACTACAACTGGACCACTAGAACACCTAACACTAGAACACTACAACTGGACCACTAGAACACCTAACACTAGAATACTAGAACACTACAACTGGACCACTAGAACACCTAACACTAAAACACTACAACTGGACCACTAGAACACCTAACACTAGAACACTACAACTGGACCACTAGAACACCTAACACTAGAATACTAGAACACTACAACTGGACCACTAGAACACCTAACACTAGAATACTAGAACACTACAACTGGACCACTAGAACACCTAACACCTAACACTAGAACACTACAACTGGACCACTAGAACACCTAACACTAGAATACTAGAACACTACAACTGGACCACTAGAACACCTAACACTAAAACACTACAACTGGACCACTAGAAAACCTAACACTAGAATACTAGAACACTACAACTGGACCACTAGAACACCTAACACTAGAATACTAGAACACTACAACTGGACCACTAGAACACCTAACACTAGAATACTAGAACACTACAACTGGACCACTAGAACACCTAACACTAGAACACTACAACTGGACCACTAGAACACCTAACACTAGAATACTAGAACACTACAACTGGACCACTAGAACACCTAACACTAGAACACTACAACTGGACCACTAGAACACCTAACACTAGAATACTACAACTGGACCACTAGAACACCTAACACTAGAATACTGGAACACTTCAACTGGACCACTAGAACACCTAACACTAGAACACTAGAACACTACAACTGGACCACTAGAACACCTAACACTAGAACACTACAACTGGACCACTAGAACACCTAACACTAGAACACTACAACTGGACCACTAGAACACCTAACACTAGAATACTAGAACACTACAACTGGACCACTAGAACACCTAACACTAGAATACTACAACTGGACCACTAGAACACCTAACACTAGAACACTACAACTGGACCACTAGAACACCTAACACTAGAACACTACAACTGGACCACTAGAACACCTAACACTAGAACACTACAACTGGACCACTAGAACACCTAACACTAGAATACTAGAACACTACAACTGGACCACTAGAACACCTAACACTAGAATACTAGAACACTACAACTGGACCACTAGAACACCTAACACTAGAATACTACAACTGGACCACTAGAACACCTAACACTAGAATACTAGAACACTACAACTGGACCACTAGAACACCTAACACTAGAATACTAGAACACTACAACTGGACCACTAGAACACCTAACACTAGAATACTAGAACACTACAACTGGACCACTAGAACACCTAACACTAGAATACTACAACTGGACCACTAGAACACCTAACACTAGAATACTAGAACACTTCAACTGGACCACTAGAACACCTAACACTAAAACACTACAACTGGACCACTAGAACACCTAACACTAGAACACTACAACTGGACCACTAGAACACCTAACACTAGAATACTAGAACACCACAACTGGACCACTAGAACACCTAACACTAGAATACTACAACTGGACCACTAGAACACCTAACACTAGAACACTACAACTGGACCACTAGAACACCTAACACTAGAACACTACAACTGGACCACTAGAACACCTAACACTAGAACACTACAACTGGACCACTAGAACACCTAACACTAGAATACTAGAACACTACAACTGGACCACTAGAACACCTAACACTAGAATACTAGAACACTACAACTGGACCACTAGAACACCTAACACTAGAATACTAGAATACTACAACTGGACCACTAGAACACCTAACACTAGAACACTACAACTGGACCACTAGAACACCTAACACTAGAACACTAGAACACTACAACTGGACCACTAGAACACCTAACACTAGAACACTACAACTGGACCACTAGAACACCTAACACTAGAATACTACAACTGGACCACTAGAACACCTAACACTAGAATACTACAACTGGACCACTAGAACACCTAACACTAGAATACTAGAACACTTCAACTGGACCACTAGAACACCTAACACTAGAATACTAGAACACTACAACTGGACCACTAGAACACCTAACACTAGAATACTAGAACACTACAACTGGACCTCTAGAACACCTAACACTAGAATACTAGAACACTACAACTGGACAACTAGAACACCTAACACTAGAATACTAGAACACTACAACTGGACCACTAGAACACCTAACACTAGAATACTAGAACACTACAACTGGACCACTAGAACACCTAACACTAGAATACTAGAACACTACAACTGGACCACTAGAACACCTAACACTAGAATACTAGAACACTTCAACTGGACCACTAGAACACCTAACACTAGAATACTAGAACACTACAACTGGACCACTAGAACACCTAACACTAGAATACTAGAACACTACAACTGGACCACTAGAACACCTAACACTAGAATACTAGAACACTACAACTGGACAACTAGAACACCTAACACTAGAATACTAGAACACTACAACTGGACCACTAGAACACCTAACACTAGAATACTAGAACACTACAACTGGACCACTAGAACACCTAACACTAGAATACTAGAACACTACAACTGGACCACTAGAACACCTAACACTAGAACACTACAACTGGACAACTAGAACACCTAACACTAGAATACTAGAACACTACAACTGGACCACTAGAACACCTAACACTAGAATACTAGAACACTACAACTGGACCACTAGAACACCTAACACTAGAACACTACAACTGGACCACTAGAACACCTAACACTAGAATACTAGAACACTACAACTGGACCACTAGAACACCTAACACTAGAATACTAGAACACTACAACTGGACAACTAGAACACCTAACACTAGAATACTAGATCACTACAACTGGACCACTAGAACACCTAACACTAGAATACTAGAACACTACAACTGGACCACTAGAACACCTAACACTAGAATACTAGAACACTACAACTGGACCACTAGAACACCTAACACTAGAACACTACAACTGGACCACTAGAACACCTAACACTAGAATACTAGAACACTACAACTGGACCACTAGAACACCTAACACTAGAATACTAGAACACTACAACTGGACCACTAGAACACCTAACACTAGAATACTACAACTGGACCACTAGAACACCTAACACTAGAATACTAGAACACTACAACTGGACCACTAGAACACCTAACACTAGAATACTAGAACACTACAACTGGACCACTAGAACACCTAACACTAGAATACTACAACTGGACCACTAGAACACCTAACACTAGAATACTACAACTGGACCACTAGAACACCTAACACTAGAACACTTCAACTGGACCACTAGAACACCTAACACTAGAATACTAGAACACTACAACTGGACCACTAGAACACCTACATGGTACAGTAACAGTAAAACATTTAGCAGACTGTGTGTGTGTGTGTGTGTGTGTGTGTGTGTGTGTGTGTGTGTGTGTGTGTGTGTGTGTGTGCGCGTGTGGCCCCGGCACAGTGTAGCAGGTGGACGGCAGGAGGCATGAGACCCGGGATAAGAGGGTACAGCGTCCGCTGGAGGCAAAACGTTCCAGTAATGATTCCTGCCATTGTTCTCCAGTCCACAGCCTAGATAACACATGCAGGTAGCGCCGTTTCCGCCTCTCTCTCTCTCTCTCCCCCTCTCGCTCTTTCAGTAAGTCTCTCACTCTATTTCACCTTTCTCTCTATCACCATCAAATTTTCCCTCTCTCTCCCTCCCTCTCTCGCTCACCCTCTTTCACCCTCTTTCATTCTCCCACTCACCCTCTTTCTCCCTCTTTCATTCTCCCACTCACCATCTTTCTCCCTCTCATTCTCCTACTCACCCTCTTTCTCCCTCACCCTCTTTCATTCTCCCACTCACCCTCTTTCTCCCCCTTTCGTTATCCCACTCACCCTCTTTCTCCCTCTTTCATTCTCCCACTCACCCTCTTTCTCCTCTTTCATTCTCCCACTCACCCTCTTTCTCCCTCTTCATTCTCCCATTCACCCTCTTTCTCCCTCTTTCATTCACCCACTCACCCTCTTTCATTCTCCCACTCACCCTCTTTCTCCCTCTTTCATTCTCCCACTCACCCTCTTTCATTCTCCCACTCACCCTCTTTCTCCCTCTTTCATTCTCCCACTCACCCTCTTTCTTCCTCGCCCTCTTTCTCCCTCTTTCATTCTCCCAATCACCCTCTTTCATTCTCCCACTCACCCTCTTTCTCCCTCTTTCATTCTCCCACTCACACCCTTTCTCCCTCACTCTCTTTCTCCCTCTTTCATTCTCCCACTCACCCTCTTTCTCCCTCTTTCATTCTCCCACTCACCCTCTTTCTCCCTCTTCATTCTCCCACTCACCCTCTTTCTCCCTCACCCTCTTTCTCCCTCCTTCATTCTCCCACTCACCCTCTTTCTTCCTCTTCATTCTCCCACTCACCCTCTTTCTCCCTCACCCTCGTTCTCCCTCTTTCAATCTCCTACTCACCCTCTTTCTCCCTCTTTAATTATCCTACTCTCCCTCTTTCTCCCTCTTCATTCTCCCACTCACCCTCTTTCTCCCTCTTTCATTCTCCCACTCACTCTCTTTCTTCCTCACCCTCTTTCTCCCTCTTTCATTCTCCCAATCACCCTCTTTCTCCCTCTTTCATTCTCCCACTCACCCTCTTTCTCCCTCTTTCATTCTCCCACTCACACCCTTCTCCCTCACTCTCTTTCTCCCTCTTTCATTCTCCCACTCACCCTCTTTCTCCCTCTTTCATTCTCCCACTCACCCTCTTTCTCCCTCACCCTCTTTCTCCCTCTTTCATTCTCCCACTCACCCTCTTTCTCCCTCCTTCATTCTCCCACTCACCCTCTTTCTTCCTCTTCATTCTCCCACTCACCCTCTTTCTCCCTCACCCCCTTTCTCCCTCTTTCATTCTCCCACTCACCCTCTTTCTCCCTCTTTCATTCTTCCACTCACCCTCTTTCTCCCTCTTCATTCTCCCACTCACTCTCTTTCTCCCTCTTTCATTCTCCTACTCACCCCCTTTCTCCCTCACTCTCTTTCTCCCTCTTTCATTCTCCCACTCACCCTCTTTCTCCCTCTTTCATTCTCCCATTCACCCTCTTTCTCCCTCTTTCATTCTCCCATTCACCCTCTTTCTCCCTCTTTCATTCACCCACTCACCCTCTTTCATTCTCCCACTCACCCTCTTTCTCCCTCTTTCATTCTCCCACTCACCCTCTTTCATTCTCCCACTCACCCTCTTTCTCCCTCTTCATTCTCCCACTCACTCTCTTTCTCCCTCTTTCATTCTCCTACTCACCCCCTTTCTCCCTCACTCTCTTTCTCCCTCTTTCATTCTCCCACTCACCCTCTTTCTCCCTCTTTCATTCTCCCACTCACCCTCTTTCTCCCTCACCCTCTTTCATTCTCCCACTCACCCTCTTTCTCCCTCCTTCATTCTCCCACTCACCCTCTTTCTTCCTCTTCATTCTCCCACTCACCCTCTTTCTCCCTCACCCTCTTTCTCCCTCTTTCAATCTCCTACTCACCCTCTTTCTCCCTCTTTAATTATCCTACTCACCCTCTTTCTCTCTCACCCTCTTTCTCCCTCTTCATTCTCCCACTCACCCTCTTTCTCCCTCTTTCATTCTCCCACTCACCCTCTTTCATTCTCCCACTCACCCTCTATCTCCCTCTTCATTCTCCCACTAACCCTATTTCTCCCTCTTTCATTCTCCTACTCACCCTCTTTCTCCTTCACCCTATTTCTACCTCTTTCATTCTCCCACTCACCCTCTTTATCCCTCCTTCATTCTCCAACTCACCCTCTTTCTTCCTCTTCATTCTCCCACTCACCCTCTTTCTCCCTCACCCTCTTTCTCCCTCTTTCAATCTCCTACTCACCCTCTTTCTCCCTCTTTCATTCTCCCACTCACCCTCTTTCTCCCTCTTTCATTCTCCTACTCACCCTCTTTCTCCCTCTTTCATTCTCCCACTCACCCTCTTTCTCCCTCTTTCATTCTTCCACTCACCCTCTTTCTCCCTCTTTCATTCTCCCACTCACCCTCTTTCTCCCTCTTCATTCTCCCACTCACCCTCTTTCTCCCTCTTTCATTCTTCCACTCACCCTCTTTCTCCCTCTTTCATTCTCCCACTCACCCTCTTTCTCCCTCTTTCATTCTTCCACTCACCCTCTTTCTCCCTCTTTCATTCTTCCACTCACCCTCTTTCTCCCTCTTTCATTCTTCCACTCACCCTCTTTCTCCCTCTTTCATTCTCCCACTCACCCCCTTTCTCCCTCACCCTCTTTCTCCCTCTTTCATTCTCCTACTCACCCTCTTTCTCCCTCTTCATTCTCCCACTCACCCTCTTTCTCCCTCTTTCATTCTCCCACTCATCCTCTTTCTTCATCACCCTCTTTCTCCCTCTTTCATTCTCCCAATCACCCTCTTTCTCCCTCTTTCATTCTCCCACTCACACCCTTTCTCCCTCACTCTCTTTCTCCCTCTTTCATTCTCCCACTCACACTCTTTCTCCCTCTTTCATTCTCCCACTCACCCTCTTTCTCCCTCTTTCTCCCTCTTTCATTCTCCCACTCACCCTCTTTCTCCCTCCTTCATTCTCCCACTCACCCTCTTTCATCCTCTTCATTCTCCCACTCACCCTCTTTCTCCCTCACCCTCGTTCTCCCTCTTTCAATCTCCTACTCACCCTCTTTCTCCCTCTTTAATTATCCTACTCACCCTCTTTCTCCCTCTTTCATTCTCCCACTCACCCTCTTTCTCCCTCTTTCATTCTCCTACTCACCCTCTTTCTCCCTCTTTCATTCTCCCACTCACCCTCTTTCATTCTCCCACTCACCCTCTTTCTCCCTCTTTCATTCTTCCACTCACCCTCTTTCTCCCTCTTTCATTCTCCCACTCATCCTCTTTCTCCCTCCTTCATTCTCCCACTCACCCTCTTTCATCCTCTTCATTCTCCCACTCACCCTCTTTCTCCCTCACCCTCGTTCTCCCTCTTTCAATCTCCTACTCACCCTCTTTCTCCCTCTTTAATTATCCTACTCACCCTCTTTCTCCCTCTTTCATTCTCCCACTCACCCTCTTTCTCCCTATTTCATTCTCCCACTCACCCTCTTTCTCCCTCTTTCATTCTCCCACTCACCCTCTTTCATTCTCCCACTCACCCTCTTTCTCCCTCTTTCATTCTCCCACTCACCCTCTTTCATTCTCCCACTCACCCTCTTTCATTCTCCCACTCACCCTCTTTCTCCCTCTTTCATTATCCTACTCACCCTCTTTATCCCTCTTCATTCTCCCTCTTTCATTCTCCTACTCACCCTCTTCTCCCTCACCCTCTTTCTACCTCTTTCATTCTCCCACTCACCACCTTTCTCCCTCTTCATTCTCCCACTCACCACCTTTCTTCCTCTTCATTCTCCCACTCACCCTCTTTCTCCCTCACCCTATTTCTCCCTCTTTCAATCTCCTACTCACCCTATTTCTCCCTCTTTCATTCTCCCACTCACCCTCTTTCTCCCTCTTTCATTCTCCTACTGACCCTCTTTCTCCCTCTTTCATTCTCCCACTCACCCCCTTTCTCCCTCACCCTCTTTCTCCCACTCACCCTCTTTCTCCCTCTTTCATTCTCCCACTCACCCTCTTTCTCCCTCACCGTCTTTCTCCCTCTTTCATTCTCCCACTCACCCTCTTTCTCCCTCTTTCATTCTCCCACTCACCCTCTTTCTCCCTCCTTCATTCTCCCACTCACCCTCTTTCTCCCTCTTCATTCTCCCACTCACCCTCTTTCTCCTCACCCTCTTTCTCCCTCTTCATTCCCCCACTCACCCTCTTTCTCCCTCACCCTCTTTCTCCCTCTTCATTCCCCCACTCACCCTCTTTCTCCCTCTTTCATTATCCCATCCACCCTCTTTCTCCCTCTTCATTCTCACACTCACCCTCTTTCTCCCTCTTTCATTCTCCTACTCACCCTCTTTCTCCCTCACCCTCTTTCTCCCTCTTTCATTCTCCCACTCACCCTCTTTCTTCCTCTTCATTCTCCCACTCACCCTCTTTCTTCCTCTTCATTCTCCCATTTCCCCTC
This sequence comes from Coregonus clupeaformis, assembly GCF_020615455.1. NCBI lineage: Eukaryota > Metazoa > Chordata > Actinopteri > Salmoniformes > Salmonidae > Coregonus > Coregonus clupeaformis. The sequence continues at coordinate 12,060,006 of NC_059225.1, read as the reverse complement.
TTTCTCCCTCACCCTCTTTCTCCCTCTTTCAATATCCTACTCACCCTCTTTCTCCCTCTTTCATTCTCCCACTCACCCTCTTTCTCCCTCTTTCATTCTCCTACTCACCCTCTTTCTCCCTCTTCATTCTCCCATTCACCCTCTTTCTCCCTCTTTCATTCTCCCACTCACCCTCTTTCATTGTCCCAATCACCCTCTTTCTCCCTTTCATTCTCCCACTCACCCTCTTTCTCCCTCTTTCATTCTCCCACTCACCCTCTTTCTCCCTCGTTTTTTCCCCCCCACTCACCCTCTTTCTCCCTCACCCTCTTTCTCCCTCTTTCATTCTCTCACTCACCCTCTTTCTCCCTCTTTCATTCTCCCACTCACCCTCTTTCTCCCTCTTCATTCTCCCACTCACCCTCTTTCTCCCTCACCCTCTTTCTCCCTCTTCATTCCCCCACTCACCCTCTTTCTCCCTCACCCTCTTTCTCCCTCTTCATTCCCCCACTCACCCTCTTTCTCCCTCTTTCATTATCCCATCCACCCTCTTTCTCCCTCTTCATTCTCACACTCACCCTCTTTCTCCCTCTTTCATTCTCCCACTCACCCTCTTTCTTCCTCTTCATTCTCCCACTCACCCTCTTTCTCCCTCACCCTATTTCTCCCTCTTTCAATCTCCTACTCACCCTCTTTCATTCTCCCACTCACCCTCTTTCTCCCTCTTTCATTCTCCTACTCACCCTCTTTCTCCCTCTTCATTCTCCCACTCACCCTCTTTCTCCCTCTTTCATTCTCCCACTCACCCTCTTTCTCCCTCACCCTCTTTCTCCCTCTTTCATTCTCCCACTCACCCTCTTTATCCCTCTTTCATTCTCCCACTCACCCTTTTTCTTTTTCTTCCTCTTCATTCTCCCACTCAACCTCTTTCTCCCTCACCCTCTTTCTCCCTCTTTCAATCTCCTACTCACCCTCTTTCTCCCTCTTTCATTCTCCCACTCACCCTCTTTCTCCCTCTTTCATTCTTCCACTCACCCTCTTTCTCCCTCTTTTTTTCTCCCACTCACCCTCTTTCTCCCTCACCCTCTTTCTCCCTCTTTCATTCTCCCACTCACCCTCTTTCTCCCTCTTTCATTCTCCCACTCACCCTCTTTCCCCCTCTTTCATTCTCCCACTCACCCTCTTTCTCCCTCTTTCATTCTCCCACTCACCCTCTTTCTCCCTCTTTCATTCTCCCACTCACCCTCTTACACCCTCTTTCATTCTCTCACTCACCCTCTTTCTCCCTCTTCATTCTCCCACTCACCCTCTTTCTCCCTCTTTCATTCTCCCACTCACCCTCTTTCTTCCTCTTCATTCTCCCACTCACCCTCTTTCTCCCTCTTTCATTCTCCTACTCACCCTCTTTCTCCCTCACCCTCTTTCTCCCTCTTTCATTCTCCCACTCACCCTCTTTCTCCCTCTTTCATTCTCCCACTCACCCTCTTTCTCCCTCTTTCATTCTCCCACTCACCCCCTTCTCCCTCACCCTCTTTCTCCCTCTTTCATTCTCCCACTCACCCTCTTTCTCCCTCTTTCATTCTCCTACTCACCCTCTTTCTCCCTCTTCATTCTCCCACTCACCCTCTTTCTCCCTCTTTCATTGTCCCACTCACCCTCTTTCTCCCTCTTCCATTCTCCTACTCAACCTCTTTCCTCTCCCCACCCTCCCCCCTCTCCTCCCCTCTCTGAGTGATACCAGTGGAATCCGGCCATCCAGATAAGAGCCATTTTAACAGCGGGACTTCCTAGTTGGCCATTAGAGGCGACCTGATTCCATTTCCTCTGAGGGTCAGTGAGCTAATACACTGTTTATAAACACAACTGTGTGTGTGAGTGTTTCTGAACACTATAATCACTACGATAAGCACATATGAATGCACACTATTGACAACAAACATAGCGTAAAACTTCAATTAATAGCCCAGACATTTATTTGCTTAAATCACTGAACACAACAGGCACTTATTAGAGCCAGGCTTCTATTAGAGCCAGGCTTCTATTAGAGCCAGGCTTCTATTTGAGCCAGGCGTCTATTTCCTTAATGCACACAGCTTTTTGCTCATAGTTGATTGTTTAATTCCTGCATTGACTTCCAGCATTTTAATAAATGTATTTATTTCCTGTAATAATGTGTTATCATTTACAAACTGTGTCATGTTTCTGTTGTCTTAGTATGCCTCTACAATATATATATATATATATATAATTTTTGTACGTTTCTTTGACAGAATCATTATTCTCCTCTTTGACTGCATTCTCGGTAGCTCTTACTTTTTTCGCCACTAGAGGGCGATCGTCCAATTTCTAGGGGTCTGTGCTGCCGAAGTTGTTGACTGTTTTTGTGCTTGCCAGTTAGCTAGCAGTTCTCAGCTGTTAGCAGCCAGTTAGCTAGCAGTTCTCAGCTGTTAGCAGCCAGTTAGCTAGCAGTTCTCAGCTGTTAGCAGCCAGTTAGCTAGCAGTTCTCAGCTGTTAGCAGCCAGTTAGCTAGCAGTTCTCAGCTGTTAGCAGCCAGTTAGCTAGCAGTTCTCAGCTGTTAGCAGCCAGTTAGCTAGCAGTTCTCAGCTGTTAGCAGCCAGTTAGCTAGCAGTTGTCAGCTGTTAGCAGCCAATGGCTAGCAGTTTCTTACTAGCAATAAACAAGGATTATTGCCATCATTTTTTCAAATCATTACTGAATTATTTATTGCTACAAATCAAACATTAAACCTCAACAATTCGTGGTATTTATGGTAACCTCGTAAACAATTCATTTAGACCCAGCGTTTATTTGAAACCGCTGTTTATTTGCTGAAATGTGTCCCGTTGCCCGGCTATTAAAAGGGACAGGAAGCTATTTGAGACTCAGCGTTTAATTGAAGTTTTACGGTACCTAATTTACACACATACAGTGCATTCGGAAAGTATTCAGACACCTTTACTTTTTCCACCTTTTGTTACGTTACAGCCTTATTCTAAAATGGATTATATTGTGGCTGGGCCACTCAAGGACATTCAGAGACTTGTCCCGAAGCCACTCCTGTGTTGTCTTGGCTGTGCACTTAGGGTCGTTGTCCTGTTGGAAGGTGAACCTTCGCCCCAGTCTGAGGTCCTGAGCGCTCTGGAGCAGGTTTTCATCAAGGATCTCTCTGTACTTTGCTCTGTTCATCTTTCTCTCGATCCTGACTAGTCTCCTAGTCCCTGCCGCTGAAAAACATCCCCACAGCATGATGCTGCCACCACCATGCTTCACCGTAGGGATGGTGCCAGGTTTCCTCCAGACGTGACGCTTGGCATTCAGGCAAAATAGTTCAATCTTGGTTTCATCAGACAAGAGAATCTTGTTTCTCATGGTTTGAGAGTCTTTAGGTGCCTTTTGGCAAGCTCCAAACGGGCTGTCATGTGCCTTTTACTGAGGAGTGGCTTTCGTCTGGCCACTCTACCATAAAGGCCTGATTGGTGGAGTGCTACAGAGATGGTTGTCCTTCTGGAAGGTTCTCCCATCTCCACAGAGGAACTCTGGAGTGATCATCGGGTTCTTGGTCACCTCCCTGACCAAGGACCTTCTCCCCCGATTGCTCAGTTTGGCCGGGCGGCCAGCTCTAGGAAGAGTCTTGGTGGTTCCAAACTTCTTCAATTTAAGAATGATGGAGGCCATCGTGTTCTGGGGAACCTTCAATGCTGCAGAAATTTTTCGGTACTCTTCCCCAGATCTGGGCCTCGACACAATCCTGTCTCGGAGCTCTACGGACAATTCCTTTGATCTCATGGCTTGGTTTTTGCTCTGACATGCACTGTCAACTGTGGGACCTTATATAGACAGGTGTGTGCCTTTCCAAATCATGTCCAATCAATTGAATTTACCACAGGTGGACTTCAATCAAGTTGCAGAAACATCTTAAGGATGATCAATGGAAACAGGATGCACCTGAGCTCAATTTCGAGTTTCATAGCAAAGGATCTGAATACTTATGTAAATAAGTTATCTGTTTTTAATTTAGAATACATTTGCAAACACTTCTAAAAACCTGTTTTCACTTTGTCATTATGGGTTATTGTGTGTAGATTAATGAGAAAAAAATGTATTTAATCCATTTTAGAATAAGGCTGTAACGTAACAAAATGTGGAAAAAGTCAATGGGTCTGAATACTTTCCGAATGCACTGTAGATGTTTCATATCACACAGCAGTAACAGTGTCTCACCTGTCCAATTTTTGGTCTATTGATTGACAGCTGCTGGACAGAGCGTTGTCTGCACTCCCAAAGGGCTCCAGCAACTGAAGAACACAACAGAATGATCACATTATTAGCCTTACCAGTTTCACTCAGACACATTTGACTTGACTGAGACGGAGCTGTATGAGGGAACAGACACATTTGACTTGACTGAGACGGAGCTGTATGAGGGAACAAACACGTGGACAGAGGATGAGAAAAGGTCAGGGACTGAGAGAGAGAGAGAGAGAGAAGAATACCAGAAAGCAACCTGGAACCAAAATATCCAAACACTCTTAGATAACTTTCTGGATACCACATTCACTCACAATAAAGAAGGCATCAATCTAGCAGTACAAAACATCAACTATATATTCAGGCAAACGGCAAAAGAAGCACAATTGAAATTGATAAAAAACAAAACAAAAAAGATCACAGATGACAACTGGTTTGATGCAGATTGTAAAATTATAAGGAAAAAACTTAGAACACTATCCAACCAAAAGCACAGAGACCCAAATAATGGTGAATTACGCCTTCATTACTGTGAGACTTTAAAACTCTATAAACGTACACTCAGAACCAAAAAAGCACAGTACAACAGAAAGCAGCTGACGCTAATTGAGGAGTCCATAAACACAAACAACTTCTGGCAAAATTGGAAAAAAATTAAAAAATCTAAACAAGAGGAATTAGCGATACAAAATGGTGACATTTGGACAACCCATTTTAAAACACTCTACAACACCGTTCAAATTGACACAAACGCAGAACAACGCCAAATTCATGAGAAGTTGAATGGATTAGAAAGAGCTATAAAGGACAATCAAAATCCACTGGACTCCCCAATTACTGACCAGGAGCTCTATAAGAAACTTCAGGCTCTCAAATTTAAAAAGACATGCGGACCTGATGGCATCCTAAATGAGATGCTCAAACTCACTAGTGCAAAATTTCAATTGGCTATATTAAAACTGTTTAATTTGATCCTGAGTGTAGGTTATTTCCCTGACATCTGGAATCAAGGACTCATAACCCCAATCTTTAAAAACGGAGACAAATTTGACCCCTAACAATTACAGAGGCATTTGTGTGAACAGTAACCTGGGGAAGGTTTTCTGTAGTATTATAAATGTAAGAGTTCTAAACTTCCTTAATAAGCACAATGTCTTGAGTAAAAGCCAAATTGGATTTATACCAAAACATCGCACGACCGATCATATTTACACCCTACACACCCTGATAGATAAACATGTCCACCAAAATAATACCAAAATATACGCTTGCTTTATCGACTTCCAAAAAGCATTTGATTCTATTTGGCACACAGGACTGTTCTACAAAGTTATTGAAAGTGGTGTAGGGGGAAAACATATGACATAATTAAATCAATGTATACTGGCAATACGTGCAGCATTAAAATTGGCAAGAAAAGAACAGAATTCTTTAACCAGGGGCGGGGCCTTCGTCAGGGTTGTAATCTGAGCCCAGCACTCTTCAATATTTACATCAACGAATTGGCCACTATTCTAGAAAAATCCTCAGCCCCTGGTGTTAGTCTCCATAATTCAGAGGTTAAATGCCTACTCTTCGCCGATGACCTATGCCTGCTGTCACCCACAGCACATGGCCTACAGCAGAGCCTGGACCTGCTAGAGCAGTACTGCCAGACCTGGGCCCTGGCAGTAAACCCCAAAAAGACTAAAATAATGATTTTCCAGAGAAGATCCAGATCTCAGGGAATTAGACCAAAGTTCTCAATTGGTACAAAATATATAGAGCACTGCACACACTACAATTACTTAGGTTTAAAAATAAGCTCAACTGGACACCTTAATGAAGCAGTGAATGAACTGAGAGAGAAAGCACGCAGGGCATTCTACGCAATTAAAAAGCAAATTCAAATTGAAATACCTATTAAAATTTGGCTAAAACTAATTGAATATGTCATTGAACCAATTGCACTTTATGGCAGCGAGGTGTGGGGTCCACTTGCAAAACAAGATTTCATCAAATGGGACAAACATCCCATTGAAACCCTGCACGCAGAGTTCTGTAAGATTCTCCTACATGTCCAGAGGAAAGCTACAAACAATGCATGCAGGGCAGAATTAGGCAAATATCCACTAATAATAAAAACTCAAAAAAGAGCAATTAAGTTTTGGAAACATCTAAAATACAGTGACCCCCTCTCATATCATTACCAAGCCCTGCAATACCAAGAGCTGAACAAAGAAAAGAGTCCCCTCATCCAGCTGGTCCTGGGGCTGAGTTCACAAACCTGTTCTACTAACACACTGAAGCCTCAGGACCAGAACATCCAATCAATCAGGATAAACCAAATTACAACACAGTCAAAACAAAACTATATTGCTTATTGGGAAACACAAGCACAAGCACAGAGCAAAATGCAGTACTATCTGGCCCTAAATCGACAGTACACCGTGGCTAAATATTTGACCATGGTTACTGATCAAAACTTTAGAAAAACCTTGACAAAGTACAGGCTCAGTGAGCACAGCCTTGCCATTGAGAAGGGTAGACACAGGAAAACCTGGCTCCCTGTAGAGGAAAGGCTGTGCAACCACTGCACAATAGCAGAACCTGAGACGGAGCTGCATTTCCTGACAAAATGTCAAAAATATAAAACAATTAGAGAGTGTCATTTCCCCAAATTTGAAACTCTTATTCAAGGTTTCAAAGACCTCTCTGATGAGGATAGGCTACCCGTCCTGTTGGGGGAGGACGCAGAGAGCTGTGGGTTGGCAGCGCACTACATTGCTGCCTGCCATAAGTTGAGGGACAGCGTCTGACAGACCAATCAACCTGCACATGTCCTTTACTGTATATTTATTGTTATTGTGGAATGTATGGTTATTTTGACCCTTGGTTATTGTTGTTACTGTTGTCCCGTTGACAATTTTGATTCTCTTTTTTTACATTGTAAACAAGCTTTGGCAATATGTACATTGTTACGTCATGCCAATAAAGCAAATTGAATTGAATTGAATTGAATTGAGAGAGAGAGAGAGAGAGAGAGAGAGAGAGAGAGAGAGAGAGAGAGAGAGAGAGAGAGAGAGAGAGAGAGAGAGAGAGAGAGAGAGAGAGAGAGAGAGAGAGAGAGAGAGAGAGAGAGAGAGAGAGAGAGAGAGAGAGAGAGAGAGAGAGATACACTACATGGCCAAAAGTATGTGGATACCCCTTCAAATTAGTGGATTCGGCTATTTCAGCCACACCCGTTGCTTAAAGGTGTATAAAATCGAGCACACAGCCATGCAATCTCCATAGACAAGTAGTAGAATGGCCCGTACTGAAGAGCTCAGTGACTTTCAACGTGGCACATTTTTTATGATGCCATCTTTCCAACAAGTCAGTTCGTCAAATTTCTGCCCTGCTAGAGCTGCCCCGGTCAACTGTAAGTGCTGTTATTGTGAAGTGGAAATGTTTAGGAGCAACAACGGCTCAGCTGCGAAGAGATAGGCCACACAAGCTCACAGAACGGGACCGGCAAGTGCTGAAGCGCGTAGCGCGTAAAAATCGTCTGTCTTCGGTTGCATAACTCACTAACGAGTTCCAAACTGCCTCTGGAAGCAACGTCAGCACAATAACTGTTTGTCAGGAGCCTCATGAAATGGGTTTCCATGGCCGAGCAGCCGCTCGCAAGCCTAAGATCACCATGCGCAATGCCAAGCGTCGGCTGGAGTGGTGTAAAGCTCGCCGCCATTGGACTCTGGAGCCGTGGAAACGCGTTCTCTGGAGTGATGAATCACGCTTCACCATCTGGCTGTCAGACGGACAAATCTGGGTTTGGCGGATGCCAGGAGAACGCTACCTGCCCCAATGCATAGTGCCAACTGTAAAGTTTGGTGGAGTAGGAATAATGGTCTGGGGCTGTTTTTCATGGTTCGGGCTAGGCCCCTTAGTTCCAGTGAACGGAAATCTTAACGCTTCCAACTTTGTGGCAACAGTTTGGGGAACGCCCTTTCCTGTTTCAGCATAACAATGCCCACGTGCACAAAGCGAGGTACATACGGAAATGGTTTGTCGAGATCGGTGTGGAAGAACTTGACTGGCCTGCACAGAGCCCTGACCTCAACCTCATGGAACGCCTTTGGGATGAATTGGAACGCCGACTGCGAGCCAGGCCTAATCGCCCAACATCAGTGCCGACCTCACTAATGCTATTGTGGCTGAATGGAAGCAAGTCCCCACAGTAATGTTCCAACATCTAGTGGAAAGCCTTCCCAGAAGAGTGGAGGCTGTTATAGCAGCAAAGTGGGGGACCAACTCCATATTAATGCCCATGATTTTGGAATGAGATGTTCGACGAGTAGGTGTCCACATACTTTTGGTCATGTAGTGCAAGATAATAGTGTGAGAAGACAAGAGAAGGTCGGAGAGCAAGAGAGACAGAGAGTACTATGTTGTATCTTACCTTCTGGTCCAGGCCCTCAGGTATAAACTCTCCCTCAGTAAGAGAGACAGAGAGTACTATGTTGTATCTTACCTTCTGGTCCAGGCCCTCAGGTATAAACTCTCCCTCAGTAAGAGAGACAGAGAGTACTATGTTGTATCTTACCTTCTGGTCCAGGCCCTCAGGTATAAACTCTCCCTCAGTAAGAGCGACAGAGAGTACTATGTTGTATCTTACCTTCTGGTCCAGGCCCTCAGGTATAAACTCTCCCTCGGTGTGAATAGAGGTGTAGGAGCCGTGCCTGGCGATCTGCTGCTGCTCCTCTGGGACCGAGCCTGGAGGGGGCGACCTACGACCTGTATGGAGGGAACCTGGAGGGGGGTTGGCAAATAGTGGGAATGAGCGAGAGAGGAGGGAGGTAGAGAGCAAGGGGAGAGAAGGATGAAGCCAGGTATAAAGTCTCTCTCTCTCTCTCTCTCTCTCTCTCTCTCTCTCTCTCTCTCTCTCTCTCTCTCTCTCTCTCTCTCTCTCTCTCTCTCTCTCTCTCTCTCTCTCTCTCTCTCTCTCTCTCTCTCTCTCTCTCTCTCTCTCTCTCTCTCTCTCTCTCTCTCTCTGATTCCCGCTCTGAGTAAAGAGTGATAGAAGTAGAGTGTACTGATGTTTTGATTACCACCCAAACTGTGCAGGACAAGGTGGAGCAAAGAGTGTGTGAACTGACCTGTGGAGTGTTTGCGAACCCTCTCTGAACCCTTCAGGTCTCCTAGAGAATGGGACGACCTCATCTCGCTCTGTTTGTCCCTGCTGCCCACCTGTAGTAACTAGACACACAGGAAGTGGATCGGAGAGGAAGTGAAGACGTTATTACATCATTGTGAAATGACATCATTGTGTCGAACAGCTAAGGAAGTGACTGTGCTGTCAGGAGCAGACTTCATCACAGAGTACAATCAATCAATCATTATCTATAAAGCCCTTTTTACATCAGCAGACGTCACAAAGTGCTATACAGAAACCCAGCCTAAAACCCCAAACAGCAAGCAATGCAGATGTAGAAGCACGGTGGCTAGGAAAAACTCCCTATAAAGGCAGAAACCTAGGAAGAAACCTAGAGAGGAACCAGGCTCTGAGGGGTGGCCAGTCCCCTTCTGGCTGTGCCGGGTGGAGATTATAACAGTACATGACCATTATGGCCAGATCGTTCTTCAAGATGTTCAAACGTTCAGAGGTCGAGACAGCAGGTGGGAGGGAGGAAGGGAGGAGGGCGAGAGAGAGACTCGAATATCTTAGTGCAGGGGTGTCAAACTCCTTCCACGGAGGGCCGAGTGTCTGTGGGTTTTGGGGTTTTCCTTTCAGTTAAGACCTAAACAACCAGGTGAGGGGAGTTCCTCACTAAGACCTAGACAACCAGGTGAGGGGAGTTCCTTACTAAGACCTAGACAACCAGGTGAAGGGAGTTCCTTACTAAGACCTAGACAACCAGGTGAGGGGAGTTCCTTACTAAGACCTAGACAACCAGGTGAGGGGAGTTCCTTACTAAGACCTAGACAACCAGGTGAGGGGAGTTCCTTACTAAGACCTAGACAACCAGGTGAGGGGACTTCCTTACTAAGACCTAGACAACCAGGTGAGGGGAGTTCCTTACTAAGACCTAGACAACCAGGTGATTGGAGTTCCTTACTAAGACCTAGACAACCAGGTGAGGGGAGTTCCTTACTAAGACCTAGACAACCAGGTGAGGGGAGTTCCTTACTAAGACCTAGACAACCAGGTGAGGGGAGTTCCTTACTAAGACCTAGACAACCAGGTGAGGGGTGTTCCTTACTAAGACCTATACAACCAGGTGAGGGGAGTTCCTTACTAAGACCTGGACAACCAGGTGAGGGGAGTTCCTTACTAAGACCTAGACAACCAGGTGGGGGGAGTTCCTCACTAAGACCTAGACAACCAGGTGAGGGGAGTTCCTTACTAAGACCTAGACAACCAGGTGAGGGGAGTTCCTTACTAATCAGTGACCTTAATTCATCAATCAAGTACAAGGGAGGAGCGAAAACCTGCAGACACTCTGGCCCTCTGTGGAATAAGTTTGACATGCCTTTGTGGCACAGCCAGTTAGTTAGTTCATCTCTATATACACTACCAGTCAAAGGTTTGGACACACCTACTCATTCCAGGGGTTTTCTTTAGTTTTATTATTTTCTGCATTGTAGAATAATAGTGAAGACATCACACCTATGAAATAACACATATGGAATCATGTAGTAACCAAAATAGTGTTAAACAAATCAAAATGTATTTTATATTTGAGATTCTTCAAATAGCCGCCCTTTGCCTTGAAGACAGCGTTGCACACTCTTGACATTCTCTCAACCAGCTTCATGAGGTAGTCACCTGGAATGCATTTCAATTAACAGGTGTGCCTTGTTAAAAGTTAATTTGTGGAATTTCTTTCCTTCTTAATGTGTTAGAGCCAATCAATTGTGTTGTGACAAGGTAGGGTTGGTATACAGAAGATAGCCCTATTTGGTAAAAGACAAAGTCCATATTATGGCAAGAACAGCTCAAATAAGCAAAGAGAAACGACAGTCCATCATTACTTTAAGACATGAAGGTCAGTCAATAAGGAACATTTCAAGAACTTTCAAAGTATCTTCAAGTGCAGTCGCAAAAACCATCAAGGGCTATGATGAAACTGGCTCTCATGAGGACCGCCACAGGAAAGGAAGACCCAGAGTTACCTCTGCTGCAGAGGATAAGTTCATTAGAGTTAACTGCACCTCAGAATGCAGCCCAAATGCTTCACAGAGTTCAAGTAACATACACATCTCAACATCAACTGTTCAGAGGAGACTGTGTGAATCAGGCCGTCATTGTCTAATTGCTGCAAAAAAAAACACTACTAAAGGCCACCAATAAGAAGAAGAGACTTGCTTGGGCCAAGAAACACGAGCAATGGACATTAGACCGGTGGAAATATGTCCTTTGGTCGGATGATTCCAAATTTGAGATTTTTGGTTCCAACCGCCGTGTCTTTGTGAGACGCAGAGAAGGTGAATGGATGATCTCCGCATGTGTGGTTCCCACCGTGAAGCATGGAAGAGGAGGTGTTATGGTGTGGGGGTGCTTTGCTGGTGACACTGTATGTGACTTATTTAGAATTCAAGCCACACTTAACCAGCATGGCTACCACAACATTCTGCAGCGATACGCCATCCCATCTGGTTTGGGCTTAGTGGGACTATCATTTGTTTTTCAACAGGACAATGACCCAACACACCTCCAGGCTGTGTAAGGGCTATTTGACCATGAAGGAGAGTGATGGAGTGCTGCATCAGATGACCTGGCCTCCACAATCACCCGACCTCAACCCAATTGGGATGTTTTGGGATGAGTTGGACCGCAGAGTGAAGGTAAAGCAGCCAACAAGTGTTCAGTATATGTGGGAATTCCTTCAAGACTGTTGGAAAAGCATTCCAGGTGAAGCTGGTTGAGAGAATGCCAAGAGTGTGCAAAGCTGTCATCAAGGCAAAGGGTGGCTACTTTGAAGAATCTAAAATATATTTTGATTTGTTTAACACTTTTTTGGTTACTACATGATTCCATATGTGTTATTTCATAGTTTGATGTCTTCACTATTATTCTACAATGTAGAAAATAGTAAAAATAAAGAAAAACCTTTCAATGAGTAGGTGTGTCCAAACTTTTGACTGGTACTGTATGTCACAACAGATTAGATTAGATGTCTTATTTAATGTAGCTTACTTGTTATCTACAACCTTTTAGCGCTAATTAATTATAGTGTAATGAACTTCTCTCTAATCAGTTAATCACATTAGTACGCATTAGAGCATTTCTCACACTGAATCCTAATGACTCATAACTAAATAATATCCATGTCATAACATTGTTGTCCTGGAGAGAAGGGAGTTTTCTATAGGGACAGATAAAGACTGACTCAATATTTGTTGCATGTATACTGCTCTGACAATGCCTTCTAAACTGCCACTGATGAAGTGGATATTAGAAGGCTGACGAGATGTGTGTATGTGTGTATGTGTGTGAATATGTGGACTCACATGGTTGTTGGTGGGTGTTTTCAGCAGTAGTCTGAGCAGGCTGGTAGAGCCCACGTTGAGCACCGCTCTGTCAACATCCTCCTGGCTCTTTAGAGGAAACAGCCGCTGCAGGGAGATGTTTACATTACATTTAGTCTCATCCAGAGTCACTTACAGTTATTAAGTCTGAGACAAAATACTTCCAGTTATTAAGTCTGAGACAAGATACTTACAGTTATTAAGTCTGAGACGAGATACTTACAGTTATTAAGTCTGAGACAAGATACTTACAGTTATTAAGTCTGAGACGAGATACTTACAGTTATTAAGTCAGACAAGATACTTACAGTTATTAAGTCTGAGACAAGATACTTGTGTGTAGATTGCTGAGGTTGGACCTTATATAGACAGGTGTGTGCCTTTCCAAATCATGTCCGATCAATTGAATTTACCACAGGTGGACTCCAATCAAGTTGTAGAAACATCTCAAGGATGATCAATGGAAACAGGATGCACCTGAGCTCAATTTCGAGTTTCATAGCAAAGGGTCTGAATACTTATGTAAATAAGGTATGTGTTTTTTGTTTTTTATAAATGTGCAAAAATTTCTAAAAACCTGTTTTTGCTTTGTCATTATGGGGTATTGGGTCATTATGGGGTATTGGGTCATTATGGGGTATTGGGTCATTATGGGGTATTGGGTCATTATGGGGTATTGGGTCATTATGGGGTATTGGGTCATTATGGGTTATTGGGTCATTATGGGGTATTGGGTCATTATGGGGTATTGGGTCATTATGGGGTATTGGGTCATTATGGGGTATTGGGTCATTATGGGGTATTGGGTCATTATGGGGTATTGGGTCATTATGGGGTATTGGGTCATTATGGGGTATTGGGTCATTATGGGGTATTGGGTCATTATGGGGTATTGGGTCATTGTGGGGTATTGGGTCATTATGGGGTATTGGGTCATTATGGGGTATTGGGTCATTATGGGGTATTGGGTCATTATGGGGTATTGGGTCATTATGGGGTATTGGGTCATTATGGGGTATTGGGTCATTATGGGGTATTGGGTCATTATGGGGTATTGTGTGTAGATTGCTGTGGAAATTGTTTTCTTTAATCCATTTTAGAATAAGGCTGTAACGTAACAAAATGTGGAAAAAGTCACTATTTTCTGAGACAAGATACTTACAGTTATGTTATGATGTGGTGTGATATCATTTTGTTATATTGTTATGTTATATTGTTATATTACAGTGCATTCGGAAGTATTCAGACCCTTTACTCAGTACTCTGTTGAAGCACCTTTGGCAGTGATTACAGCCTTGAGTCTTCTTGGGTATGACGCTGCAAGCTTGGCACACCTGTATTTGGGGAGTTTCTCCCATTCTTCTCTGCAGATCCTCTCAAGCTCTGTCAGGTTGGATGGGGAGCGTTGCTGCACAGCTATTTTCAGGTCTCCAGAGATGTTCGATCGGGTTCAAGTCCGGCCTCTGGCTGGGCCACTCAAGGACTCCTGCGTTGTCTTGGCTGTGTGCTTAGGGTCGTTGTCCTGTTGGAAGGTGAACCTTCACCCCAGTCTGAGGTCCTGAGCGCTCTGGAGCAGGTTTTCATCAAGGATCTCTCTGTACTTGGCTCCATTCATCTTTCCCTCGATCCTGACTAGTCTCCCAGTCCCTGCCGCTGAAAAACATCCCCACAGCATGATGCTGCCACCACCATGCTTCACCGTAGGGATGGTGCCAGGTTTCCACCAGACGTGACGCTTGGCATTCAGGCCAAAGAGTTCAATCTTGGTTTCATCAGACCAGAGAATCTTGTTTCTCATGGTCTGAGAGTCCTTTAGGTGCCTTTTGGCAAACTCCAAGCGGGCTGTCATGTGCCTTTTACTGAGGAGTGGCTTTCGTCTGGCCACTCTACCATAAAGGCCTGATTGTTGGAGTGCTGCAGAGATGGTTGTCCTTCTGGAAGGTTCTCCCATCTCCACAGAGGAACTCTGGAGCTCTGTCTGAGTGACCATCGGGTTCTTGGTCACCTCCCTGACCAAGGCCCTTCTCCCCCGATTGCTCAGTTTGGCCAGGCGTTAACATTAATGTGTGAACATTATGAAATTCCCCATACATTGCACCCTATATGAAATCCCATAGGAATGCATTACATTTAGCAAAGAGGTACAGGTAACCCATTTTCACAAAATGCCTTCATAAGTGCACCACATGTTACATAAAGCTAGAAACAGTCTAAACAATGATGCCTAGCTATTGCAGACTTAACCATAGGGTACACATTTTCCAATATGGCCGCCAACCAGCTTCATCCCACTGAGCACACACTGGTTGAATCAACATTGTTTCAACGTCATTGTCAACCTAATGTGGAATCTGCGTTGAAAAAGTCATCAACCATATGTTATATTGTTATGTAATGTTATGTTATATGAAAAAAAAAAGTATGAAAAATGTATGCACTCACTAACTGTAAGTCGCTCTGGATAAGAGCATCTGCTAAATGACTTAAATGTTAAACGTTATATTATATGTGACATTGTTATGTTATTGTCTCTACCTCCTTGTCTGTGTAGAAGAGGTCCATCTGTTGTCCGAAGGCCTCCGTGACCTTCTGAAGCAGCTCCTTGATCTTCAGGGGTCGCTGAAATGGGATGATGCTGAGGAACAGAGGGGTCAGAGGTTAGAGATAAGGGGTTAGAGGTCAGCCAGTCATCTCTGCTGGTGTGACTGGACGGTAACAGACTAGTGTTTGTCTGGTGATGCTCCTGCTTCTCTGTTTATTGATTTATTTTTATTTTTATACCCCCTTTTTCACCCCAATTTCGATCTTGTCTCATCGCTGCAACACCCCAACGGGCTCGGGAGGCGAAGGTAGAGTCCTCCCCGAAACATGACCCGCCAAACCGCGCTTCTTAACACCCGCCCGCACCAATGTGTCGGAGGAAACACTGTTCAACTGACGACCGAGGTCAGCCTGCAGGAGCCCGGCCCGCCACAAGGAGCCGCTACAGCGCCATGAACCAAGTAAAGCCCCCCCGGCCAAAGCCTCCCCTAACCCTGACAACGCTGGGCTAATCGTGCGGTGTGTCAGGGTTTCTGTAAATGTGGTGCCGGATAACGTGATTGGGAAGATTTTATTTTACCGGCCATTTGAGAAATGGCATAGTGTTGGGTCCAATAGGAAAGTCAAAGTATGACTTAGCCACAGAGGAATCGAGGATCATTAGCTTATTTTTAAAAAAATAGCTATGGATGATTTCAAATCACAAGCTTGTAGGCCTCTGCTTATTTAGCCTGCAGTTTGGGCGTGTGGCAATGAGCTGGTTATTGAGTTGTGGCTGTCAGTGAATCTAAAATATGTGTGACGATAATGTGTCTTAAATATAATGTCAAATTAAGAACGGGATGGGTGTGTGGTGAAGACACACAGCCGTCTAGTCTCTCTCCAGACTGGCTCAGCCGTCTAGTCTCTCTCCAGACTGGCTCAGCTGTCTAGTCTCTCTCCAGACTGGCTCAGCTGTCTAGTCTCTCTCCAGACTGGCTCAGTAGTCTAGTCTCTCTCCAGACTGGCTCAGCCGTCTCTCTCCAGACTGGCTCAGCTGTCTAGTCTCTCTCCAGACTGGCTCAGCCGTCTAGTCTCTCTCCAGACTGGCTCAGCTGTCTAGTCTCTCTCCAGACTGGCTCAGCAGTCTAGTCTCTCTCCAGACTGGCTCAGCCGTCTAGTCTCTCTCCAGACTGGCTCAGCAGTCTCTCTCCAGACTGGCTCAGCTGTCTAGTCTCTCTCCAGACTGGCTCAGTAGTCTAGTCTCTCTCCAGACTGGCTCAGCCGTCTAGTCTCTCTCCAGACTGGCTCAGCCGTCTAGTCTCTCTCCAGACTGGCTCAGCCGTCTAGTCTCTCTCCAGACTGGCTCAGCTGTCTAGTCTCTCTCCAGACTGGCTCAGCAGTCTAGTCTCTCTCCAGACTGGCTCAGCCGTCTAGTCTCTCTCCAGACTGGCTCAGCAGTCTAGTCTCTCTCCAGACTGGCTCAGCAGTCTAGTCTCTCTCCAGACTGGCTCAGCCGTCTAGTCTCTCTCCAGACTGGCTCAGCCGTCTAGTCTCTCTCCAGACTGGCTCAGCCGTCTAGTCTCTCTCCAGACTGGCTCAGCAGTCTAGTCTCTCTCCAGACTGGCTCAGTAGTCTAGTCTCTCTCCAGACTGGCTCAGTAGTCTAGTCTCTCTCCAGACTGGCTCAGTAGTCTAGTCTCTCTCCAGACTGGCTCAGCCGTCTAGTCTCTCTCCAGACTGGCTCAGCAGTCTAGTCTCTCTCCAGACTGGCTCAGTAGTCTAGTCTCTCTCCAGACTGGCTCAGCCGTCTCCCGCCAGTTCTCCCGCATTCATTGTTTCATTGTGTGAATTCTTTACCCTTTAAAAAAAAAGTTTAATCAATTCCCCATTACATATGTCACCAGTAGTAAATGTACTGTTAATCCCCGTCATTTGGTTTCATACATTTCTGTTAATGCATGTATTAATTAATAAGGTCGATGTCCGCACTCCAGCGGAAATCCGATTAGCATAATAAAAAAATCCCCATCAAAAGCCGTCAGTTCAGGCTAGAGATATCTAGCTAGAGATATACAGTGGGGAGAAGAAGTATATGATACACTGCCGATCTAGTTAGAGATATATATTTTTTTTGTTGCATTGAATGCGTCTCAATCCACCGCATCCACGGTGAAAGGTGACACATATGGAATCATGTAGTAACCAAAAAATTATGTAACAAATCAAAATATATTTTGGATTTTGGATTTTAGATTCTTCAAATAGCCAACCTTTGCCTTGATGACAGCTTTGCACACTCTTGACATTCTCTCAACCAGCTCAAATATAAAATATATTTTGATTTGTTTAACCCTTTTTTTGGTTACTACATGATTCCATATGTGTTATTTTATAGTTTTGATGTCTTCACTATTATTCAACAATGTATAAAATAGTAAAAATAAAGAAAAACCCTTGAATGAGTAGGTGTCCAAACTTTTGACTGGTACTGTATGTATGATTATCGTTGTATGTTGTGCACGTGTGAGTGTGTTTGCCTTCATGTCAGTCTGAGCTTCTCTCTGTGAGTCTGTCAGTGTGTACTGTGTATTCTGCATGAGTCTATGGGGCACAAAATATTTTAGGGATCTCAGATTGTTCTGGCAATTCTCACATAGAAACTTCATTGGGAGGAAGGATGTTTTAAATGCTTTTTACATTTGTATCACAAACCATTTTTGAGAAAATCATGATGAAATGATACATGCCTCCTGTGAGACCCTGTGATCTGTGAACCGTACATGATACAGACAACAACATGATGTCATTATACTCCTTATAGGGTGCTCTAACATAAACCTTTTAGCATGATGTCATCAGAGTGCGCAGCTGAACACTGCATGCTGGAAACACTCAGTTGTTTATTGTATCATAGCAATGTCTCTAACATAAAGAGTAAGTCTCCTGAGTGGCGCAGTGGTCTAAGGCGCTGCATCGCAGTGCTAACTGTGCCACTAGAGATCCTGGTTCGAATCCAGGCTCTGTTGCAGCCGGCCGCGACCGGGAGACTCATGGGCGGCGCACAATTGGCCCAGCGTCGTCCAGGGTAGGGGAGGAAATGGCCGGCAGGGATGTAGCTCAGTTGATAGAGCATGGCGTTTGCAACGCCAGGGTTGTAGGTTCGATTCCCACGGGGGGCCAGTATAAAAAAAATATGTATTCACTAACTGTAAGTCGCTCTGGATAAGAGCGTCTGCAAAAAAAATAAAAAATACTAAAAATGACTAAAGTCTAGATTCTGAAGTAAAACATGGCTCATTCATTAATTCAACATATTAAAACTAGCCTACCCTTTTTGATTTCGTTCATTTTAAGACATGTTGTTTGGAACAGCCTCTACAAGTACATCACATTTCCTGAGTGGGTTCTCTGCCAATTATGGGAGGAGTTAGTCTATAACTGGCCTGTTGAGTTAGTCTATAACTGGCCTGTTGAGTTAGTCTATAACTGGCCTGTTGAGTTAGTCTATAACTGGCCTGTTGAGTTAGTCTATAACTGGCCTGTTGAGTTAGTCTATAACTGGCCTGTTGAGTTAGTCTATAACTGGCCTGTTGAGTTAGTCTATAACTGGCCTGTTGAGTTAGTCTATAACTGGCCTGTTGAGTCAGTCTATAACTGGCCTGTTGAGTTAGTCTATAACTGGCCTGTTGAGTTAGTCTATAACTGGCCTGTTGAGTTAGTCTATAACTGGCCTGTTGAGTTAGTCTATAACTGGCCTGTTGAGTTAGTCTATAACTGGCCTGTTGAGTTAGTCTATAACTGGCCTGTTGAGTTAGTCTATAACTGGCCTGTTGAGTTAGTCTATAACTGGCCTATAACTGGCCTGTTGAGTTAGTCTATAACTGGCCTGTTGAGTTAGTCTATAACTGGCCTGTTGAGTTAGTCTATAACTGGCCTGTTGAGTTAGTCTATAACTGGCCTGTTGAGTTAGTCTATAACTGGCCTGTTGAGTCAGTCTATAACTGGCCTGTTGAGTTAGTCTATAACTGGCCTGTTGAGTTAGTCTATAACTGGCCTGTTGAGTTAGTCTATAACTGGCCTGTTGAGTTAGTCTATAACTGGCCTGTTGAGTTAGTCTATAACTGGCCTGTTGAGTTAGTCTATAACTGGCCTGTTGAGTTAGTCTATAACTGGCCTGTTGAGTTAGTCTATAACTGGCCTGTTGAGTTAGTCTATAACTGGCCTGTTGAGTTAGTCTATAACTGGCCTGTTGAGTTAGTCTATAACTGGCCTGTTGAGTTAGTCTATAACTGGCCTGTTGAGTTAGTCTATAACTGGCCTGTTGAGTTAGTCTATAACTGGCCTGTTGAGTTAGTCTATAACTGGCCTGTTGAGTTAGTCTATAACTGGCCTGTTGAGTTACTGGCCAGAATAATAACACAGTTTCCATCAACTCACCGTTTCTCTTTCTCATGTTCCAGCTTGACTCTTAAATCCTGTTGAAAGAAAAAAGCCAACAGAGAGGATTATAATGATGGGAAGTTGCTTCATGGTGGGATCTGGGTTGTTTATCCCTGGAAAGAGACATAAAAAGGGAGTCATAAGATATTGAAACAAGGACAGTATTCACTATGATATTATTACTGACCTATTGTTCACAGTTATTAGTGAACTATAAAACTGTTCTTCTACTTACATATTCTGTCTGTCTGTCTGTGGAATGATAATTAGCAAATCGTGTTCCTGAAGCATCTCTATTTACCATGTTACATAAACACTCAGAGAGAGAGACAGAGAGAGAGACAGAGAGAGAGAGACAGAGGAGAGAGACAGAGGAGAGAGACAGGGAGAGAGACAGGGAGAGAGAGAGAGGGAGAGACTGAAAGAGACCTGTCCTCTCGTGTTTTCTTATCCTACCCGAGTCCTTCAAAAGGCTAGTGGCAGTTTGAAATGTAATACGTAGTTGCAGACAGAAAACAACTTAATTAGTCTACTGGTGTAATTGAATAAATAGAGTATATTTCCACTATTAAATAGGCCTTTAAGTGGGGTTGTACAGTATTTTGTTGAGGCTGTACAGTGTATTTTGAACTGCAACACAACACAGCGTTGCTACACAGCGTTGCCAGGCTGTTGCCATGCCATACTGTACTATACAGCAGTATCTGTTGCCATGCCATACTGTACTATACAGCAGTATCTGTTGCCATGCCATACTGTACTATACAGCAGTATCTGTTGCCATGCCATACTGTACTATACAGCAGTATCTGTTGCCATGCCATACTGTACTATACAGCAGTATCTGTTGCCATGCCATACTGTACTATACAGCAGTATCTGTTGCCATGCCATACTGTACTATACAGCAGTATCTGTTGCCATGCCATACTGTACTATACAGCAGTATCTGTTGCCATGCCATACTGTACTATACAGCAGTATCTGTTGCCATGCCATACTGTACTATACAGCAGTATCTGTTGCCATGCCATACTGTACTATACAGCAGTATCTGTTGCCATGCCATACTGTACTATACAGCAGTATCTGTTGCCATGCCATACTGTACTATACAGCAGTATCTGTTGCCATGCCATACTGTACTATACAGCAGTATCTGTTGCCATGCCATACTGTACTATACAGCAGTATCTGTTGCCATGCCATACTGTACTATACAGCAGTATCTGTTGCCATGCCATACTGTACTATACAGCAGTATCTGTTGCCATGCCATACTGTACTATACAGCAGTATCTGTTGCCATGCCATACTGTACTATACAGCAGTATCTGTTGCCATGCCATACTGTACTATACAGCAGTATCTGTTGCCATGCCATACTGTACTATACAGCAGTATCTGTTGCCATGCCATACTGTACTATACAGCAGTATCTGTTGCCATGCCATACTGTACTATACAGCAGTATCTGTTCTGGGATTGTGACGTAACAGGGGAACAAAACGGATTAATCATCCAACACACCCATGTATAAATAAATAACCAATGCACTGAGCTTAGTGACGAACACACAGCCCTCTCTCTGATACAGCTACAACCTCCCTCCGTCAGCCAGTCAGTCAGTCAGTCAGTCAGTCAGCCAGGCAGTCAGTAAGCCAGACAGTCAGTCAGTAAGCCAGGCAGTCAGTCAGCCAGTCAGTAAGCCAGGCAGTCAGTCAGTCAGTCAGTCAGTCAGTCAGTCAGTCAGTCAGTCAGCCAGGCAGTCAGTAAGCCAGACAGTCAGTCAGTAAGCCAGGCAGTCAGTCAGCCAGTCAGTAAGCCAGGCAGTCAGTCAGTCAGTCAGTCAGTCAGTCAGTCAGTCAGTCAGTCAGTAAGCCAGACAGTCAGTAAGCCAGGCAGTCAGTCAGTCAGTTAGTCAATCAGCCAGTCAGTGAGTCAGTCAGTCAGTAAGTCAGTGAGCCAGTCAGTCAGTCAGTCAGTGAGTCAGTCAGTCAGTCAGCCAAACAGTCAGTCAGTCAGTCAGTCAGTCAGTCAGTCAGTCTGTCAGTCAGTCTGTCAGTGAGCCAGACAGTCAGTCAGTCAGTGAGTCAGTCAGTAAGTCAGTGAGTCAGTCAGTGAGTCAGTCAGTGAGTCAGTCAATGAGTCAGTCAGTGAGCCAGTCAGTCAGTCAGTCAGTAAGTCAGTGAGTCAGTAAGTCAGTCAGTGAGTCAGTCAGTCAGTCAGTGAGTCAGTCAGTGAGTCAGTCAATGAGTCAGTCAGTGAGCCAGTCTGTCAGTCAGTCAGTCAGTCAGTAAGTCAGTGAGTCAGTAAGTCAGTCAGTGAGTCAGTCAGTCAGTCAGTGAGCCAGTCTGTCAGTCAGTCAGTCAGTAAGTAAGTCAGTGAGTCAGTAAGTCAGTCAGTCAGTCAGTCAGTCAGTCAGTCAGTGAGTCAGTCAGTCTGTCAGTCAGTCAGTCAGTGAGCCAGACAGTCAGTCAGTAAGCCAGGCAGTCAGTCAGCCAGTCAGTAAGCCAGGCAGTCAGTCAGTCAGTCAGTCAGTCAGTAAGCCAGACAGTCAGTAAGCCAGGCAGTCAGTCAGTCAGTCAGTTAGTCAATCAGCCAGTCAGTGAGTCAGTAAGTCAGTCAGTCAGTCAGTCAGTCAGTCAGTCAGTCAGTCAGTGAGTCAGTCAGTCAGTCAGCCAAACAGTCAGTCAGTCAGTCAGTCAGTCAGTCAGTCAGTCAGTCTGTCAGTGAGCCAGACAGTCAGTCAGTCAGTGAGTCAGTCAGTAAGTCAGTGAGTCAGTAAGTCAGTGAGTCAGTCAGTGAGTCAGTCAGTGAGTCAGTCAGTGAGTCAGTCAATGAGTCAGTCAGTGAGCCAGTCAGTCAGTCAGTGAGCCAGTCTGTCAGTCAGTCAGTCAGTCAGTAAGTCAGTGAGTCAGTAAGTCAGTAAGTCAGTCAGTAAGTCAGTCAGTGAGTCAGTCAGTCAGCCAGTCAGCCAGTCAGCCAGTCAGTCAGTCAGCCAGTCAGTCAGCCAGCCAGTCAGTCAGCCAGTCAGTCAGTCAGTCAGTCAGTGAGCCAGACAGTCAGTCAGTCAGTGACCGGTGGAAATCTGTCCTTTGGTCTGATGAGTCCAAATTTGAAATGTATGGTTCCAACCGCCGTGTCTTTGTGTGACGCAGAGTAGGTGAACGGATGATCTCTGTCAGTGATTAATTTAGAATTCAAGGTACACTTAACCAGCATGGCTTCCACAGCATTCTGCAACGATACACCATCCCATCTGGTTTGCGCTCAGTGGGACTATCATTTGTTTTTCAACAGGACAATGACCCAACACACCTCCAGGCTGTGTAAGGGCTATTTGACCAAGAAGGAGAGTGATGGAGTGCTGCATCTGATGACCTGGCCTCCACAATCACCCGACCTCAACCCAATTGAGATGGTTTGGGATGAGTTGGACCGCAGAGTGAAGGAAAAGCTGCCAACAAGTGCTCAGCATATGTGGGAACTCCTTCAAGACTGTTGGAAAAGCATTCCAGGTAAAGCTGGTTGAGAGAATGCCAAGAGCGCGCAAAGATGTCATCAAGGGGATAAAATTGTAGACCTGCACAAGGCTGGGATGGGCTACAGAACAATAGGCAAGCAGCTTGGTGAGAAGGCAACAACTGTTGGCGCAATTATTAGAAAATGGAAGAAGTTCAAGATGACGGTCAATCACCCTCGGTCTGGGGCTCCATGCAAGATCTCACCTCGTGGGGCATCAATGATCATGAGGAAGGTGAGGGATCAGCCCAGAACTACATGGCAGGACCTGGTCAATGACCTGAAAAGAGCTGAGACCACAGTCTCAAAGAAAACCATTAGTAACACACTATGCCGTCATGGATTAAAATCCTGCAGCGCACACAAGGTCCCCCTGCTCAAGCCAGCGCATGTCCAGGCCCATCTGAAGTTTGCCAATAACCATCTGGATGATCCAGAGGAGGAATGGGAGAAGGTCATGTGTTCTGATGAGACAAAAATAGAGCTTTTTGGTCTAAACTCCACTCGCCGTGTTTGGAGGAAGAAGGTTGAGTACAACCCCAAGAACACCATCCCAACCGTGAAGCATGGAGGTGGAAACATCATTCTTTGGGGATGCTTTTCTGCAAAGGGGACAGGACGACTGCACCGTATTGAGGGGAGGATGGATGGGGCCATGTATCGCGAGATCTTGGCCAACAACCTCCTTCCCTCAGTAAGAGCATTGAAGATGGGTCGTGGCTGGGTCTTCCAGCATGACAACGACCCAAAACACACAGCCAGGGCAACTAAGGAGTGGCTCCGTAAGAAGCATCTCAAGGTCCTGGAGTGGCCTAGCCAGTCTCCAGACCTGAACCCAATAGAAAATCTTTGGAGGGAGCTGAAAGTCCGTATTGCCCAGCGACAGCCACGAAACCTGAAGGATCTGGAGAAGGTCTGTATGGAGGAGTGGGCCAAAATCCATGTTGCAGTGTGTGCAAACCTGGTCAAGACCTACAGGAAACGTATGATCTCTGTAATTGCAAACAAAGGTTTCTGTACCAAATATTAAGTTCTGCTTTTCTGATGTATCAAATACTTATGTCATGCAATAAAATGCAAATTAATTACTTAAAAATCATACAATGTGATTTTCTGGATTATTTTTTTTTGCAGACATCAGATTAACCATGCGCCACTTCTCTCTCCCGCCAATTTGTGCACATTCATTGTTTCATAACTTCATTGTGTGAATTGTTTGCGTTTGATTGTTAGTGTATATCAATTTCCCATGACATATATCACCACTAGTACATTTACCGTTAATTCCTATAATTGCTAATCAACAATGTTTGTTACTTTGGTTACGGTCATTTATTTTAATGCATTCAATATTGTTATTCCAGTCTTCCAGTTCTCATTGTCGGAGTGGACACATTGTTTACAAGTTGCACAACCTACGCTACACTTGTGAGAAACAAGTTTTGATTTATTTAATTCCATTTACAAGTTCTGTCAATTTAGTCATTGTATTTTGTTTGGAGCGCTTCTGTCAATGTTGAGTAAGGACGCGCATGCATAGAAGTAAGCCTATAGGCTACCTGGCCTGCGCTCAAATGTAGTAAATGTGCCCATTTGGGGATCTGATAGTATTTATGATTGGCTTAACGCACCACCACTAATGACCTGTGGAGCTTCTCACAGTAATGTTTTCTTCACCTCAAACAGCAAACAAACAAAGTCTGTTTTTACATCCACTGAGAATTACAATAGTTCCTCAATGTATTTGAAAAATCTTTCCAGGTCTCTCCCTTTCGATAACCACTCAGAGTGAAAGGGAAAAATGTAATGCTCAGATCCAGTGGAAAAATCATAAAATAGGCTTCTTATCAGTGCTTGACTTGGACTGAAATAGGTTCCGGTTCTCATTTTGGGTGCTGGTACTGTTTATATTTAGGTGCAGGTGTCACGTCTCCTCCCGTTGCTCCCCTCCGGCACTCTGATTCGCCGGTCTCCTGAGCCACCGGTCTGAGCGCACCACCTCGGCAACACCGGAATGGAAACCCCACGCACCCTAATCACCTCCAGCGCACCTGCACCTCAACAACTCATCACCACCCCCTGGACTGTTCTGGATGATGTTGTGTGTAATTGTTTAGCTTCGTGTCGTTTACTCTCTCTTTGGTATTCTCTTTCTCATTATTAAGTAAACCTTTACCTTGTTAATTCCTGCGTCTGCGTCCTGCCTCTTCGTATACTCAGTACTCGTCACAGAATCACACACCTGATGAAAGTGGATCCAGCAGGAGTTTCCCAGTGCCTGGACCAGCACCAGCAGCAGCTTGCCCAGTTGAACGCCGCCATGCAGGAAGTGCTCCAAACGCTGCATAAACTGAGCAGCGCTCCGGTTCCACCTCAGGGAGCGGCGAGTGCACCCAATCCACCTGTTCCCGTGCTATCACCCACTTCTGAGGGAACCCTCGCCCTACCGGAGCGCTATGACGGTAAAACTACTAAATGTAGCGGCTTTCTGCTACAGGTTTCACTTTATCTGATGCGTCAGCCTGGGGCATATCCATCTGACCAAGCTAGGATAGTGCTGGTGATTTCGCTACTTAAAGGAAAGGCACTAGATTGGGCCACGGCAGTCTGGGAAGGAGGTGAGGCCGTGGTGCTTCCCTACTCCACCTTCCTCGCTCGGTTCAGGGCGGTGTTTGATCATCCCACGGACGGAAAGGACGGAAAGGACGGGGGTGAGCGTCTCCTCCATCTACAACAGAGATATAGGCGGACGCGGGCCCCTAACTGGGACTGCGCCATTGACCTGCTGGAGGGACAACACCCCCCGAAGAATCACATTTACCCCCTTTCCATTGGCGGAGACTGACGCCATGGAGAAGTATGTGGCGGAGACCCTGAAACAGGGGTTCATCAGACGCTCTACCTCTCCTGCCTCCACCAGTTTCTTCTTCGTGGCCAAAAAAGACAGAGGACTGAGACCATGCATTGACTACAGGGGGCTGAACGCAGTCCCCACCAAGTACCGGTACCCCCTCCTTCTGGTTCCGTCGGCCATCGAGCATCTACGAGGGGCCCAGTACTTTACCAAGTTGGACCTGAGGAGTGCCTACAACCTGATCCGAATCCGGGAAGGAGACGAGTGGAAGACAGCATTCAGCACTACCTCAGGCCACCATGAATACTGCGTCATGCCCTACGGCCTCGCCAACGCACCTTCTGTGTTCCAGTCCTTCGTCAATGATGTGTTCCGGGACATGCTGAGTAGACAGGTGGTGGTGTGCATCGACGATATCCTGATCTACTCGGATACGTTTGAGGAGCACGTCAGGGACGTCCAAGCTGTCCTACTCTGTCTCTGGGAACACAGCCTGTTGGTGAAGGGGGAGGAAATGGGAATTCCACCAACAGGCCATCTCCTTCCTGGGATACAGGATCAGTCCTCAGGGGGTGTTCATGGAAAGACTGAAAACGGACGCCGTCAGGTCATGGTCAGTTCCCACCACCATCAAGGGCCTACAGAGCTTCCTGGGCTTCGCCAATTTCTACCGGTGTTTCATCAGGTCCTTCAGCTCCACAGCCGCCCCGCTCACCTCTCTCCTTAAGGGTGGGCCTCAGAGAGGCTAAAGGAGAGGTTAACCACAGCGCCCATCCTAAAACACCCAGATCCATCTCTTCCTTTCATCTTGGAGGTGGACGCATCGGAGGAGGGCGTGGGTGCGGCCCTCTCCCAGCGGCACGGTAAGCCAGAGAAAATGTATCCCTGTGCCTTTTTCTCTAAAAAGCTTACCCCCGCAGAGAGGAACTATGGAGTTGGAGACAGGGAGCTGTTGGCGGTGGTCCTCGCTCTGGAGGAATGGAGACACTGGCTGGAGGGCGCAGACCATCCATTCCAGATTCTTACTGACCACCGGAATTTGGAGCACATACGGGCAGCGAAACGGATGAACTCTCGTCAAGCCAGGTGGGCCCAATTTCTTACTCGCTTTCAGTTCATTCTGTCCTACCGCCAAGGATCCCAGAATGTGAAGGCCGACGCACTCTCCAGGATGCACCATACCGGAGAAAGGAAGGATCTGGTGGGTCCTATCCTGCCCCCGTCTCTCATCGTTGCTCCTGTTGTTTGGGATGTGGATGAAGACATCCGCCTGGCGGCTCAGGAGGACCCAGCGCCTGCCAACGCCCCTCCGGTGCGTGAGTATGTACCCACCAGTGTCCGTGACCGCCTGCTGATCTGGGCGCACACCACCCTTACGGCAGGGCACTCTGGTATTACACGCACCCTGCATTCTCTAGCACAACATTTTTATTTATTTATTTTATTTCACCTATATTTAACCAGGTAAGCCAGTTGAGAACAAGTTCTCATTTGCAACTGCGACCTGGCCAAGATAAAGCAAAGCAGTGCGATAAAAACAACAACACAGAGTTACATATGGGGTAAAAAAACAAAGTAAAAAAATACAACAGAAAATATATATACAGTGTGTGCAAATGTAGCAAGTTATGGAGGTAAGGCAATAAATAGGCTATAGTGTAAAATAATTACAATTAGTATTAACACTGGAATGCTAGATGTGCAAGAGATTATGTGCAAATAGAGATACTGGGGTGCAAAAGAGCAAAATAAATAACAATATAGGGATGAGGTAGTTGGGTGGGCTAATTTCAGATGGGCTGTGTACAGGTGCAGTGATCGGTAAGGTGCTCTGACAACTGATGCTTAAAGTTAGTGAGGGAGATAAGAGTCTCCAGCTTCAGAGATGTTTGCAATTCATTCCAGTCATTGGCAGCAGAGAACTGGAAGGAATGGCGGCCAAAGGAGGTGTTGGCTTTGGGGATGACCAGTGAGATATACCTGCTGGAGCGCAGACTACGGGTGGGTGCTGCTATGGTGACCATGAGCTAAGATAAGGCGGGGATTTGCCTAGAAGGGATTTATAGATGACCTGGAGCCAGTGGGTTTGACGACGAACATGTAGTGAGGACCAGCCAACAAGAGCGTACAGGTCACAGTGGTGGGTAGTGTATGGGGCTTTGGAGACAAAACGGATGGCACTGTGATAGACTACATCCAATTTGCTGAGTAGAGTGTTGGAGGCTATTTTGTAAATGACATCGCCGAAGTCAAGGATCGGTAGGATAGTCAGTTTTACGAGGGCATGTTTGGCAGCATGAGTGAAGGAGGCTTTGTTGCGAAATAGGAAGCCAATTCTAGATTTAACTTTGGATTGGAGATTCTTAATGTGAGTCTGGAAGGAGAGTTTACAGTCTAACCAGACACCTAGGTATTTGTAGTTAACATACTCTAGGTCAGACCCGTCGAGAGTAGTGATTCTAGTCGGGTGGGCGGGTGCCAGCAGCGTTCGATTGAAGAGCATGCATTTAGTTTTACTAGTGTTTAAGAGCAGTTGGAGGCTACTGAAGGAGTGTTGTATGGCATTGAAGCTCGTTTGGAGGTTTGTTAACACAGTGTCCAATGAAGGGCCAGATGTATACAAAATGGTGTCGTCTGCGTAGAGGTGGATCTGAGAGTCACCAGCAGCAAGAGCGACATCATTGATATACACAGAGAAAAGAGTCGGCCCAAGAATTGAACCCTGTGGCACCCCCATAGAGACTGCCATAGGTCCAGACAACAGGCCCTCCGATTTGACACATTGAACTCTATCTGAGAAGTAGTTGGTGAACCAGGCGAGGCAGTCATTTGAGAAACCAAGGCTATTTAGTCTGCCAATAAGAATGGCTGGGTGTCCAAGGGGCCAGGGCCGGCTGGTACCCCAGGACGCACTGGAAGGGAGTGAGCCCCGTGGAGGAGTGAACGAGGGAGTTCTGGGCATATTCTGCCCAGGGTAGAAACCTCGACGGGGTTCACAAAAATACTGGTGGCCCACCTTGGCTTCTGATGTCTCCTGCTATGTCAACTCCTGTTCCGTATGTGCCCAAACGAAGACACCTCGGGACGCCCCGGCAGGCAAACTAGTTCCTTTCCCAGTGCCTCAGCGACCTTGGTCACACCTGTCCACGACCTCCCACGTTCTGACGGCTTCACCACAGTCATGGTGCTCGTAGATCATTTCTCCAAATCATGCAGTTTTCTGCCACTAACTGGTCTTCCTTCTGCTCTCCAGGTTGCTGAGGTCCTGTTCCAACAGGTCTTCCGGCATTATGGACTTCCGGAGGGCATAGTTTCGGACCGTGGCCCCCAATTCACCTCCCGAGTGTGGAAGGCTTTCCTGGAGAAGATCGGGGCCACGGCCAGCCTCACTTCCGGGTATAGGCCTCAGTCGAATGGGCAGGTGGAGCGCATGAACCAGGAGCCGGGGAGGCTTCTTCATTGCCACTGTCAGGACTGGCAGGGTGAGTGGGCGAGGTTTCTACCCCCCTTGGACACCCAGCCAGACCGATGCGCCCGCTGTCGACGAGTGGTTCCACAGGGCCGGACAGGTCTGGGACGCCGCCCATGTCCATCTCCAGAGGGCCATTCGTCGGCAGAAGGACCAAGACATCCGCCACCGCAGTGAGGCCCCTGTATTCCAGCCTGGTGATTGTGTCTGGCTGTTCATAACAAACCTCCCTCTCCGCCTGCCCTGCAAGAAACTGAGCCCCCGGTTTGTGTGGCCGTTTAAGGTCCTTCGGCGGATAAATTAGGTATCATACCAGCTGCTCCTTCCCCCTCACTACCGTGTCTCACCCACTTTTCATGTGTCTCTCCTCAGGCCGGTAGTTCCTGGTCCTCTGGCGGATGCGGTCCCCCGGGGTATGCCCCCTCCGCCCCTGGACATTGAGGGACCTGCTGGACTCTAGGTTCCGTGGGGGACGGCTCTATTACCTGGTGGACTGGGAGGGGTATGGTCCTGAGGAGAGGAGCTGGGTTCCGGCTGGGGACGTTCTGGACCCCAACCTAATTCTGAACTTCCACCGTCGCCGCCCTGACCGGCCCGCTCCTCGTCCTCGGGGTCGTCCTCCTTGCCGGCGACGTCCTGTGGCTGGAGCCGCGCGTCCAGGGGGGGGGGTACTGTTACATTTCCTCCCATTGCTCCCCTCCGGCGCTCTGATTCGTTGGTCTACTGAGCCACCGGTCTGAGCGCACCACCTCGGCAACACCGGAATTGAAACCCAACGCACCCTAATCACCTCCAGCGCACCTGCACATCATCACCACCCCTATTTAGCCCTGGACTGTTCTGGATGATGTTGTGTGGGATTGTTTAGCGTCGTATTCTCTTTCTCATTATTAAGTCAACCTTTACCTTGTTAATTCCTGCATCTGCATCCTGCCTCTTCAGTACACGTGACAGCAGGAGCTCCACAATACTTTTGAGTTAATATTCTATAAGAGGAACAGGAGCTCAAGTAGTAGAACATTTTAGATGCCGGTACTCAGCTCCGGTGAGCTCCTGCGCAAGTCAAGCACTGCTTCTTATCCCTTGTGCAAATAGTCTACAGCTGTGTCTATCCCGAGCTCACTGGCACTGTAAACTCTGAGGGCCCAGAATATATGATACAATGTTGCAAGTTCGCTAGCGCAAGCTTCAGGCCGGACCAAGTTAATAGTTGATACAATGTTTCAAGTTTGTTGCAGACAGGCCATGTGCAGCTAATGTGATTTATAGGATATTTACAGTATTTCTATCAGGATATTTTCTACCTGAAGGCAGCAATGTTTTTATTTGTTGGCTTTATGGAGGCTATTTTTACAGGGTTGGCAATGGCAATAGAAGTTACTTTTTAGATTTGTATCATTTTCATTTAGATTTGGATATAATTTTGATTAACCACATGACAATGACTGAGTTATGAAGACGTTACTATAAATTAAATGAAAGTGTAACTAGCACGCAGATGGGTAGAAGTGGTGAGATAAATTGGCATTCCACATGAGAAAGGTTGTTGACTCCTCCAATTACCTCCAGGAGAGTAATGGCAGAATCTGAGAAAGCCAGCAGGAGGAGAATAGCTGGGTCTAGATCTCTGGTGCATCAAACCATAAGCTTAAAACATCAGACAAGCTCAATGTACAGTTGAAATCGGAAGTTTACATACACTTAGGTTGGAGTCATTAAAACTCGTTTTTCAACCACTCCACACATTTCTTGTTAACAAACTATAGTTTTGGCAAGTCGGTTAGGACATCTACTTTGTGCATGACACGAGTAATTTTTCCAACAATTGTTTACAGACAGATTATATCACTTATAATTCACTGTATCACAATTCCAGTGGGTCAGAAGTTTACATACACTAAGTTGACTGTGCCTTTAAACAGCTTGGAAAATTCCAGAAAATGATGTCATGGCTTTAGAAGCTTCTGATAGGCTAATTGACATCATTTGAGTCAATTGGAGGTGTACCTGTGGATGTATTTCAAGGCCTACCTTCAAACTCAGTGCTTGTTTGCTTGACATGATGGGGAAATCAAAAGAAATCAGCCAAGACCTCAGAAAAAAATGTGTAGACCTCCACAAGTCTGGTTCATTCTTGGGAGCAATTTCCAAATGCCTGAAGGTACCACGTTCATCTGTACAAACAATAGTACGTAAGTATAAACACCATGGGACCATGCAGCCGTCATACCGCTCAGGAAGGAGACACATTCTGTCTCCTAGAGATGAACGTACTTTGGTGCGAAAAGTGCAAATCAATCCCAGAACAACAGCAAAGGACCTCGTGAAGATGCTGGAGGAAACAGATACAAAAGTATCTATATCCACAGTAAAACGAGTCCTATATCAACATAAACTGAAAGGCCGCTCAGCAAGGAAGAAGCCACTGCTCCAAAACCGCCATAAAAACCCAGACTACAGTTTGCAACTGCACATGGGGACAAAGATCGTACTTTTTGAGAAATTTCCTCTGGTCTGATGAAACAAAAATAGAACTGTTTGGCCATAATGACCATCGTTATGTTTGGAGGAAAAAGGGGGTTGCTTGCAGGCCGAAGAACACCATCCCAACCGTGAAGCACGGGGGTGGCAGCATCATGCTGTGGGGGTGCTTTGCTGCAGGAGGGACTGGTGCACTTCACAAAATAGATGGCATCATGAGGAAGGAAAATTATGTGGATATTGAAGCAACATCTCAAGACATCAGTCAGGAAGTTAAAGCTTGGTCGCAAATGGGTCTTCCAAATGGACAATGACCCCAAGCATACTTCCAAAGTTGTGGCAAAATGGCTTAAGGACAACAAAGTCAAGGTATTGGAGTGGCCATCACAAAGCCCTGACCTCAATCCTATAGAAAGTTTGTGGGCAGAACGGAAAAAGCATGTGCGAGCAAGGAGGCCTACAAACCTGACTCAGTTACACCAGCTCTGTCAGACGGAATGGGCCAAAATTCACCCAACTTATTGTGGGAAGCTTGTGGAAGGCTCCCCGAAACGTTTGACCCAAGTTAAACAATTTAAAGGCAATGCTACCAAATACTAATTGAGTGTATGTAAACTTCTGACCCACTGGGAATGTGATGAAAGAAATAAAAGCTGAAATAAATCATTCTCTCTACTATTATTCTGACATTTCACATTCTTAAAATAAAGTGGTGATCCTAACTGACCTAAGACAGGGAATTTTTACTAGGATTAAATGTCAGGAATTGTGAAAAACTGAGTTTAAATGTATTTGGCTAAGGTGTATGTAAACTTCCGACTTCAACTGTAGTTGATTTTATTAAAACACATAGGGTGTGTCTACATATGGAAAGAATACACATTTTAAAATGTTGAGCAATCGATTGGTCGAAAGAACAGAGGACTTTTGGTCCACCAAGATTTTTTAAACTCGGGGACAGCCCTAATACGGTTAGACTAGGACAGGGTAGTAGGGTTAGACTAGGACAGGGTAGTAGGGTTAGACTAGGACAGGGTAGTAGGGTTAGACTAGGACAGGGTAGTAGGGTTAGACTAGGACAGGGTAGTAGGGTTAGACTAGGACAGGGTAGTAGGGTTAGGACAGGGTAGTAGGGTTAGACTAGGACAGGGTAGTAGGGTTAGACTAGGACAGGTAGTAGGGTTGACTAGGACAGGGTAGTAGGGTTAGACTAGGACAGGGTAGTAGGGTTAGACTAGGACAGGGTAGTAGGGTTAGACTAGGACAGGGTAGTAGGGTTAGACTAGGACAGGGTAGTAGGGTTAGACTAGGACAGGGTAGTAGGGTTAGACTAGGACAGGGTAGTAGGGTTAGACTAGGACAGGGTAGTAGGGTTAGACTAGGACAGGGTAGTAGGGTTAGAGCTAGGACAGGGTAGTAGGGTTAGGCTAGGACAGGGTAGTAGGGTTAGACTAGGACAGGGTAGTAGGGTTAGACTAGGACAGGGTAGTAGGGTTAGACTAGGACAGGGTAGTAGGGTTGAGACTAGGACAGGGTAGTAGGGTTGGACTGAGACAGGGTAGTAGGGTTAGACTAGGACAGGGTAGTGGGTTAGACTAGGACAGGCTAGTAGGGTTAGACTAGGACAGGGTAGTAGGGTTAGGACAGGGTAGTAGGGTTAGACTAGGACAGGGTAGTAGGGTTAGACTAGGACAGGGTAGTAGGGTTAGGACAGGGTAGTAGGGTTAGACTAGGACAGGGTAGTAGGGTTAGACTAGGACAGGGTAGTAGGGTTAGACTAGGACAGGGTAGTAGGGTTAGAGCCAGGACAGGGTAGTAGGGTTAGACTAGGACAGGGTAGTAGGGTTAGACTAGGACAGGGTAGTAGGGTTAGACTAGGAGAGGGTAGTAGGGTTAGACTAGGACAGGGTAGTAGGGTTAGAGCTAGGACAGGCTAGTAGGGTTAGACTAGGACAGGGTAGTAGGGTTAGACTAGGACAGGGTAGTAGGGTTAGAGCTAGGACAGGGTAGTAGGGTTAGAGCTAGGACAGGGTAGTAGGGTTAGAGCTAGGACAGGGTAGTAGGGTTAGACTAGGACAGGGTAGTAGGGTTAGACTAGGACAGGGTAGTAGGGTTAGACTAGGACAGGGTAGTAGGGTTAGAGCTAGGACAGGGTAGTAGGGTTAGACTAGGACAGGGTAGTAGGGTTAGACTAGGACAGGGTAGTAGGGTTAGACTAGGACAGGGTAGTAGGGTTAGACTAGGACAGGGTAGTAGGGTTAGACTAGGACAGGGTAGTAGGGTTAGACTAGGACAGGCTAGTGGGTTAGACTAGGACAGGGTAGTAGGGTTAGAGCTAGGACAGGGTAGTAGGGGTTAGACTAGGACAGGGTAGTAGGGTTAGACTAGGACAGGGTAGTAGGGTTAGACTAGGACAGGGTAGTAGGGTTAGACTAGGACAGGGTAGTAGGGTTAGACTAGGACAGGGTAGTAGGGTTAGAGCTAGGACAGGGTAGTAGGGTTAGACTAGGACAGGGTAGTAGGGTTAGACTAGGACAGGGTAGTAGGGTTAGAGCTAGGACAGGGTAGTAGGGTTAGACTAGGACAGGGTAGTAGGGTTAGACTAGGACAGGGTAGTAGGGTTAGACTAGGACAGGGTAGTAGGGTTAGACTAGGACAGGGTAGTAGGGGTTAGACCAGGACAGGGTAGTAGGGTTAGACTAGGACAGGTAGTAGGGTTAGACTAGGACAGGGTAGTAGGGTTAGACTAGGACAGGGTAGTAGGGTTAGACTAGGACAGGGTAGTAGGGTTAGACTAGGACAGGGGTAGTAGGGTTAGACTAGGACAGGGTAGTAGGGTTAGACTAGGACAGGGTAGTAGGGTTAGACTAGGACAGGGTAGTAGGGTTAGACTAGGACAGGGTAGTAGGGTTAGACTAGGACAGGGTAGTAGGGTTAGAGCTAGGGACAGGTAGTAGGGTTAGACTAGGACAGGGTAGTAGGGTTAGACTAGGACAGGAGTAGTAGGGTTAGAGCTAGGACAGGGGTAGTAGGGTTAGACTAGGACAGGGTAGTAGGGTTAGACTAGGACAGGGTAGTAGGGTTAGACTAGGACAGGGTAGTAGGGTTAGACTAGGACAGGGTAGTAGGGTTAGACTAGGACAGGGTAGTAGGGTTAGAGCTAGGACAGGGTAGTAGGGTTAGACTAGGACAGGGTAGTAGGGTTAGACTAGGACAGGGTAGTAGGGTTAGAGCTAGGACAGGGTAGTAGGGTTAGACTAGGACAGGGTAGTGGGTTAGACTAGGACAGGGTAGTAGGGTTAGACTAGGACAGGTAGTAGGGTTAGAACTAGGACAGGGTAGTAGGGTTAGACTAGGACAGGGTAGTAGGGTTAGACTAGGACAGGGTAGTAGGGTTAGAGCTAGGACAGGGTAGTAGGGTTAGAGCTAGGACAGGGTAGTAGGGTTAGACTAGGACAGGGTAGTAGGGTTAGACTAGGACAGGGTAGTAGGGTTAGACTAGGACAGGGTAGTAGGGTTAGACTAGGACAGGGTAGTAGGGTTGAGACTAGGACAGGGTAGTAGGGTTAGACTAGGACAGGGTAGTAGGGTTAGACTAGGACAGGGTAGTAGGGTTAGACTAGGACAGGGTAGTAGGGTTAGACTAGGACAGGGTAGTGGGTTAGACTAGGACAGGTGTGGGTTAGACTAGAGACAGGGTAGTGGGTTAGACTAGGCAGGGTAGTAGGGTTGACTAGGACAGGGTAGTAGGGTTAGACTAGGACAGGGTAGTAGGGTTAGACTAGGACAGGGGTAGTAGGTTAGACTAGGACAGGGTAGTAGGGTTAGACTAGGACAGGGTAGTAGGGGTTAGACTAGACAGGGTAGTAGGGTTAGACTAGGACAGGGTAGTAGGGTTAGAGCTAGGACAGGGTAGTAGGGTTAGACTAGGACAGGGTAGTAGGGTTAGACTAGGACAGGGTAGTAGGGTTAGACTAGGACAGGGTAGTAGGGTTAGACTAGGACGGGTAGTAGGGTTAGACTAGGACGGGTAGTAGGGTTAGACTAGGACGGTGTGGGTTAGACTAGACAGTAGTGGGTTAGACTAGGACGGGTAGTGGTTAGAGCTAGGACAGGGTAGTGGGTTAGACTAGACAGGGTAGTAGGGTTAGAGCTAGGACAGGGTAGTAGGGTTGGACTAGGACAGGGTAGTAGGGTTAGACTAGGACAGGGTAGTAGGTTAGACTAGGACAGGGTAGTAGGGTTAGACTAGGACAGGGTAGTAGGGTTAGACTAGGACAGGGTCGTAGGGTTAGGACAGGGTAGTAGGGTTAGAGCTAGGACAGGGTAGTAGGGTTAGACTAGGACAGGGTAGTAGGGTTAGACTAGGACGGGTAGTAGGGTTAGAGCTAGGACAGGGTAGTAGGGTTAGAGCTAGGACAGGTAGTAGGGTTAGACTCAGGACAGGGTAGTAGGGTTAGAACTAGGACGGGTAGTAGGGTTAGACTAGGACAGGGTAGTAGGGTTAGACTAGGACAGGTTAGTAGGGTTAGACTAGGACAGGGTAGTAGGGTTAGACTAGGACAGGGTAGTAGGGTTAGAGCTAGGACAGGGTAGTAGGGTTAGACTAGGACAGGGTAGTAGGGTTGAGACTAGGACGGGTCGTGGGTTAGACTAGGACGGTAGTAGGGTTAGACTAGGACAGGGTAGTAGGGTTAGACTAGGACAGGGTAGTAGGGTTAGACTAGGACAGGGTCGTAGGGTTAGAGCTAGGACAGGGTAGTAGGGTTAGACTAGGACAGGGTAGTAGGGTTAGACTAGGACAGGGTGTAGGGTTAGACTAGGACGGGGGTAGACAGGGTAGTAGGGTTAGACTAGGACAGGGTAGTAGGGTTAGACTAGGACAGGGTAGTAGGGTTAGACTAGGACGGGTAGTAGGGTTAGACTAGGACGGGTGTAGGTTAGACTAGGACAGGGTAGTAGGGTTAGACTAGGACAGGGTAGTAGGGTTGGACTAGGACGGGTCGTAGGGTTAGACTAGGACAGGTGTGGGTTAGAGCTGGACGGGTTGGGTTAGACTAGGACGGGTAGTAGGGTTAGACTAGGACGGTAGTAGGGTTAGACTAGGACAGGGTAGTAGGGTTAGACTAGGACGGGTAGTAGGGTTAGACTAGGACAGGGTAGTAGGGTTAGAGCTAGGACAGGGTAGTAGGGTTAGACTAGGACAGGGTAGTAGGGTTAGACTAGGACAGGGTAGTAGGGTTAGACTAGGACAGGGTAGTAGGGTTAGACTAGGACAGGGTAGTAGGGTTAGACTAGGACAGGGTAGTAGGGTTAGACTAGGACAGGGTAGTAGGGTTAGAGCTAGGACAGGGTAGTAGGGTTAGACTAGGACAGGGTAGTAGGGTTAGACTAGGACAGGGTAGTAGGGTTAGAGCTAGGACAGGGTAGTAGGGTTAGAGCTAGGACAGGGTAGTAGGGTTAGACTAGGACAGGGTAGTAGGGTTAGACTAGGACAGGGTAGTAGGGTTAGAGCTAGGACAGGGTAGTAGGGTTAGAGCTAGGACAGGGTAGTAGGGTTAGACTAGGACAGGGTAGTAGGGTTAGAGCTAGGACAGGGTAGTAGGGTTAGACTAGGACGGGTAGTAGGGTTAGACTAGGACGGGTAGTAGGGTTAGACTAGGACAGGGTAGTAGGTTAGACTAGGACAGGGTAGTAGGGTTAGACTAGGACAGGGTAGTAGGGTTAGACTAGGACAGGGTAGTAGGGTTAGAGCTAGGACAGGGTAGTAGGGTTAGACTAGGACAGGGTAGTAGGGTTAGAGCTAGGACAGGTAGTAGGGTTAGAGCTAGGACAGGGTAGTAGGGTTAGACTAGGACAGGGTAGTGGTTAGACTAGGACAGGGTGTAGGGTTAGAGCTAGACAGGGTAGTAGGGTTAGACTAGGACAGGGTAGTAGGGTTAGAGCTAGGACAGGGTAGTAGGGTTAGAGCTAGGACAGGGTAGTAGGTTAGAGCTAGGACGGGTAGTAGGGTTAGACTAGGACAGGGTAGTAGGGTTAGACTAGGACGTTAGGGTTAGACTAGGACAGGGTAGAAGGGTTAGAGCTAGGACAGGGTAGTAGGGTTAGACTAGGACAGGGTAGTGGGTTAGACTAGGACAGGGTAGTAGGTTAGAGCTAGGACAGGGTAGTAGGGTTAGACTAGGACGGGTATAGGTTAGACTAGGACAGGGTAGTGGGTTAGAGCTAGGACGGGTAGTAGGGTTAGGCTAGGACGGGTAGTAGGGTTAGACTAGGACAGGTAGTAGGGTTAGACTAGGACAGGGTAGTAGGGTTAGACTAGGACAGGGTAGTAGGGTTAGACTAGGACAGGGTAGTGGGTTAGACTAGGACAGGGTAGTAGGGTTAGACTAGGACAGGGTAGTAGGGTTAGACTAGGACAGGGTAGTAGGGTTAGAGCTAGGACAGGGTAGTAGGGTTAGAGCTAGGACAGGGTAGTAGGGTTAGACTAGGACAGGGTAGTAGGGTTAGACTAGGACAGGGTAGTAGGGTTAGACTAGGACAGGGTAGTAGGGTTAGACTAGGACAGGGTAGTAGGGTTAGACTAGGACA
The DNA here is from genome assembly GCF_020615455.1 of Coregonus clupeaformis. Lineage (NCBI taxonomy): Eukaryota > Metazoa > Chordata > Actinopteri > Salmoniformes > Salmonidae > Coregonus > Coregonus clupeaformis. Next base: position 12,021,407 of record NC_059225.1, on the reverse strand, counting down.
GGGTAGTAGGGTTAGACTAGGACAGGGTAGTAGGGTTAGACTAGGACAGGGTAGTAGGGTTAGACTAGGACAGGGTAGTAGGGGTTAGACTAGGACAGGGTAGTAGGGTTAGCTAGGACAGGGTAGTAGGGTTGACTAGGACAGGGTAGTGGGGTTAGAGCTAGGACAGGGTAGTAGGGTTAGAGCTAGGACAGGGTAGTAGGGTTAGACTAGGACAGGGTAGTAGGGTTAGAGCTAGGACAGGGTAGTAGGGTTGGACTAGGACAGGGTAGTAGGGTTAGACTAGGACAGGGTAGTAGGGTTACTAGGACAGGGTAGTAGGGTTAGACTAGGACAGGGTAGTAGGGTTAGACTAGGACAGGTAGTAGGGTTAGACAGGGGTTGGACAGGGTAGTAGGGTTGAGACTAGGACAGGGTAGTAGGGTTAGACCTAGGACAGGGTGTAGGGTTAGACTAGGACAGGGTAGTAGGGTTAGAGCTAGGACAGGGTAGTAGGGTTAGACTAGGACAGGGTAGTAGGGTTAGACTAGGACAGGGTAGTAGGGTTAGACTAGGACAGGGTAGTAGGGTTAGACTAGGACGGGTAGTAGGGTTAGACTAGGACAGGGTAGTAGGGTTAGACTAGGACAGGGTAGTAGGGTTAGACTAGGACAGGGTAGTGGGTTAGACTAGGACAGGGTAGTAGGGTTAGAGCTAGGACAGGGTAGTAGGGTTAGACTAGGACAGGGTAGTAGGGTTAGACTAGGACGGTAGTAGGGTTAGCTAGGACAGGGTAGTAGGGTTAGACTAGGACAGGGTAGTAGGGTTAGACTAGGACAGGGTAGTAGGGTTAGGCTAGGACGGGTAGTGGGTTAGAGCTAGGACAGGGTAGTAGGGTTAGACTAGGACAGGGTAGTAGGGTTAGACTAGGACAGGGTAGTAGGGTTAGAGCTAGGACAGGGTAGTAGGGTTAGACTAGGACAGGGTAGTAGGGTTAGACTAGGACAGGGTAGTAGGGTTAGACTAGGACAGGGTAGTAGGGTTAGACTAGGACAGGTAGTAGGGTTAGACTAGGACAGGGTAGTAGGGTTGGACTAGGACAGGGTAGTAGGGTTAGACTAGGACAGGGTAGTAGGGTTAGACTAGGACAGGGTAGTAGGGTTAGACTAGGACAGGGTAGTAGGGTTAGAGCTAGGACAGGGTAGTAGGGTTAGACTAGGACAGGGTAGTAGGGTTAGACTAGGACAGGGTAGTAGGGTTAGACTAGGACAGGGTAGTAGGGTTAGACTAGGACAGGGTAGTAGGGTTAGACTAGGACAGGGTAGTAGGGTTAGACTAGGACAGGGTAGTAGGGTTAGACTAGGACAGGGTAGTAGGGTTGACTAGACAGGGTAGTAGGTTAGACTAGGACAGGGTAGTAGGGTTAGACTAGGACGGGTAGTAGGGTTAGACTAGGACGGTGTAGGGTTAGACTAGGACAGGGTAGTAGGGTTAGACTAGGACAGGGTAGTAGGGTTAGACTAGGACAGGGTAGTAGGGTTAGACTAGGACAGGTAGTGGGTTAGGCTAGGACAGGGTGTAGGGTTAGCTAGGACAGGTAGTAGGGTTAGAGCTAGGACAGGGTAGTAGGGTTAGACTAGGACAGGGTAGTAGGGTTAGACTAGGACAGGGTAGTAGGGTTAGACTAGGACAGGGATAGTAGGGTTAGACTAGGACAGGGTAGTAGGTTAGACTAGGCGGGTAGTAGGGTTAGACTAGGACAGGGTAGTAGGGTTAGACTAGGACAGGGTAGTAGGGTTAGACTAGGACGGGTATAGGGTTAGACTAGGACAGGGTAGTAGGGTTAGAGCTAGGACAGGGTAGTAGGGTTAGACTAGGACAGGGTAGTAGGGTTAGACTAGGACAGGGTAGTAGGGTTAGACTAGGACAGGTAGTAGGGTTAGACTAGGACAGGGTAGTAGGGTTAGACTAGGACAGGGTAGTAGGGTTGAACTAGGACAGGGTAGTAGGGTTAGACTAGGACAGGGTAGTAGGGTTAGACTAGGACAGGGTAGTAGGGTTAGACTAGGACAGGGTAGTAGGGTTAGACTAGGACAGGGTAGTAGGGTTAGACTAGGACAGGGTAGTAGGGTTAGACTAGGACAGGGTAGTAGGGTTAGACTAGGACAGGGTAGTAGGGTTAGACTAGGACAGGGTAGTAGGGGCTAGGACAGGGTAGTAGGGTTAGAACTAGGACAGGGTAGTAGGTTTAGACTAGGACAGGGTAGTAGGGTTAGACTAGGACAGGGTAGTAGGGTTAGACTAGGACAGGGTAGTAGGGTTAGAGCTAGGACAGGGTAGTAGGGTTAGACTAGGACAGGGTAGTAGGGTTAGACTAGGACAGGGTAGTAGGGTTAGACTAGGACAGGGTAGTAGGGTTAGACTAGGACAGGGTAGTAGGGTTAGACTAGGACAGGGTAGTAGGGTTAGACTAGGACAGGGTAGTAGGGTTAGGACAGGGTAGTAGGGTTAGACTAGGACAGGGTAGTAGGGTTAGACTAGGACAGGGTAGTAGGGTTGAGACTAGGACAGGGTAGTAGGGTTAGACTAGGACAGGGTAGTAGGGTTAGACTAGGACAGGGTAGTAGGGTTAGACTAGGACAGGGTAGTAGGGTTAGAGCTAGGACAGGGTAGTAGGGTTAGACTAGGACAGGGTAGTAGGGTTAGACTAGGGACGGTAGTAGGGTTAGACTAGGACAGGGTAGTGGGTTAGACTAGGACAGGGTGTAGGGTTAGACTAGACAGGGTAGTAGGTTAGACTAGGACAGGGTAGTAGGGTTAGACTAGGACAGGTAGTAGGGTTAGACTAGGACAGGGTAGTAGGGTTAGACTAGGACAGGGTAGTAGGGTTGGACTAGGACAGGGTAGTAGGGTTAGAGACTAGGACGGGTAGTAGGGTTAGACTAGGACAGGGTAGTAGGGTTAGACTAGACAGGGTAGTAGGGTTAGACTAGGACAGGGTAGTAGGGTTAGACTAGGACAGGGTAGTAGGGTTAGACTAGGACAGGGTATAGGGTTAGACTAGGACAGGGTAGTAGGGTTAGACTAGGACAGGGTAGTAGGGTTTAGACTAGGACAGGGTAGTAGGTTAACTAGGACAGGGTAGTAGGGTTAGACTAGGACAGGGTAGTAGGGTTAGACTAGGACAGGGTAGTAGGGTTAGAGCTAGGACAGGGTAGTAGGGTTAGACTAGGACAGGGTAGTAGGGTTAGAGCTAGGACAGGGTAGTAGGGTTGAACTAGGACAGGGTAGTAGGGTTAGACTAGGACAGGGTAGTAGGGGTTAGAGCTAGGACAGGGTAGTAGGGTTAGAGCTAGGACAGGGTAGTAGGGTTGGACTAGGACAGGGTAGTGGGTTAGACTAGGACAGGGTAGTAGGGTTAGACTAGGACAGGGTAGTAGGGTTAGAGCTAGGACAGGGTAGTAGGGTTAGACTAGGACAGGCTAGTAGGGTTAGACTAGGACAGGGTAGTAGGGTTAGACTAGGACAGGGTAGTAGGGTTAGAGCTAGGACAGGGTCGTAGGGTTAGAGCTAGGACAGGTTCGTCGAGGTAAAGTACCTGTTTGTATAGCTTGGTGTTGTTGCTGCTGCAGCGACCAAGAGCAGCCAAGTCCTTCATGATGGAGTTCAGAGCATTCTCGTCATCTAGAGGAACAGAGAGACAGAGATGTTATAGAGATGTAGTAATACACAGACAGATGTTATAGAGATGTAGTAATACACAGACAGATGTTATAGAGATGTAGTAATACACAGACAGATGTTATAGAGATGTTATAGAGATGTAGTATATACAGACAGATGTTATAGAGATGTTATAGAGATGTAGTAATACACAGACAGATGTTATAGAGATGTAGTAATACCAGACGTGTTATAGAGATTTATAGAGATGCAGTAATACACAGACAGATGTTATAGAGATGTAGTAATACACAGACCGATGTTATAGAGATGTAGTAATACACAGACAGATGTTATAGAGATGTAGTAATACACAGACAGATGTTATAGAGATGTAGTAATACACAGACAGATGTTATAGAGATGTTATAGAGATGTAGTAATACACAGACAGATGTTATAGAGATGTAGTAATACACAGACAGATGTTATAGAGATGTAGTAATACACAGACAGATGTTATAGAGATGTATAATACACAGACAGATGTTATAGAGTGTAGTAATACACGGACAGATGTTATAGAGAGATGTAGTAATACACAGACAGATGTTATAGAGATGTAGTAATACACATACAGATGTTATAGGTGTAGTAATACACAGACAGATGTTATAGAGATGTAGTAATACAGAAGATGTTATAGATATGTAGTAATACACAGACAGATGTTATAGAGATGTAGTAATACACAGACAGATGTTATAGAGATGTAGTAATACACAGACAGATGTTATAAAGATGTAGTAATACACAGACAGATGTTATAGAGATGTAGTAATACACAGACAGATGTTATAGAGATGTAGTAATACACAGACAGATGTAATAGAGATGTAGTAATACACAGACAGATGTTATAGAGATGCAGTAATACACAGACAGATGTTATAGAGATGTTATAGAGATGTAGTAATACACAGACAGATGTTATAGAGATGTAGTAATACACAGACAGATGTTATAGAGATGTAGTAATACACAGACAGATGTTATAGAGATGTAGTAATACACAACAGATGTTATAGAGATGTTTGAGATAGTAATACACAGACAGATGTTATAGAGATGTAGTAATACACAACAGATGTTATAGAGATGTTATAGAGATGTAGTAATACACAGACAGATGTTATAGAGATGTAGTAATACACAGACAGATGTTATAGAGATGTAGTAATACACAGACAGATGTTATAGAGATGTTAATACACAGACAGATGTTATAGAGATGTAGTAATACACAGAAGTGTTATGGATGTGTAATACACAGACAGATGTTATAGAGATGTAGTAATACACAGACAGATGTTATAGAGATGTAGTAATACACAGACAGATGTTATAGAGATGTAGTAATACACAGACAGATGTTATAGAGTTATATGTATAATACACAGACAGATTTATGGATGTTGGATGTAGTAATACACAGACAGATGTTATAGAGATTATAATACACAGACAGATGTTATAGAGATGTAGTAATACACAGACAGATGTTATAGAGATGTAGTAATACACAGACAGATGTTATAGAGATGTAGTAATACACAGACAGATGTTATAGAGATGTAGTAATACACAGACAATGTTATAGAGATGTAGTAATACACAGACAGATGTTATAGAGATGTAGTAATACACAGACAGATGTTATAGAGATGTAGTAATACACAGACAGATGTTATAGAGATGTAGTAATACACGAAGATTTATGAGATGTTATAGAGATGTAGTAATACACAGACAGATGTTATAGAGATGTAGTAATACACAGACAGATGTTATAGAGATGTAGTAATACACAGACAGATGTTATAGAGATGTAGTAATACACAGACAGATGTTATAGAGATGTAGTAATACACAGACAGATGTTATAGAGATGTAGTAATACACAGACAGATGTTATAGAGATGTATAATACACAGACAGATGTTATAGAGATGTAGTAATACACAGACAGATGTTATAGAGATGTAGTAATACACAGACAGATGTTATAGAGATGTTATATAGTAATACACAGACAGATGTTATAGAGATGTAGTAATACACAGACAGATGTTATAGAGATGTAGTAATACACAGACAGATGTTATAGAGATGTAGTAATACACAGACAGATGTTATAGAGATGTAGTAATACACAGACAGATGTTATAGAGATGTAGTAATACCAGACAGATGTTATAGAGATGTAGTAATACACAGACAGATGTTATAGAATGTAGTAATACACAGACAGATGTTATAGATATGCAGTAATACACAGACAGATGTTATAGAGATGTAGTAATACACAGACAGATGTTATAGAGATGTAGTGGTACACAGACAGATGTTATAAAGATGTAGTAATACACGACAGATGTTATAGAGATGTTATAGAGATGTAGTAATACACGACAGATGTTATAGAGATGTAGTAATACACAGACAGATGTAATAGAGATGTAGTAATACACAGACAGATGTTATAGAGATGCAGTAATACACAGACAGATGTTATGAGATGTTATAGAGATGTAGTAATACACAGACAGATGTTATAGAGATGTAGTAGTCCCTTTAGTAATACACGACAGATGTATAGAGATGTTATAGAAGTAATACACAGACAGATGTTATAGAGATGTAGTAATACACAGACAGATGTAATAGAGATGTAGTAATACACAGACAGATGTTATAGAGATGTAGTAATACAGACAGACAGATGTTATAGAGATGTAGTAATACACAGACAGATGTTATAGAGATGTAGTAATACACAGACAGATGTTATAGAGATGTAGTAATACACAGACAGATGTTATAGAGATGTAGTAATACACAGACAGATGTTATAGAGATGTAGTAATACACAGACAGATGTTATAGAGATGTAGTAATACACAAACAGATGTTATAGAGATGTTATAGAGATGTAGTAATACACAGACAGATGTTATAGAGATGTAGTAATACACAGACAGATGTTATAGAGATGTAGTAATACACAGACGATGTTATAGAGATGTAGTAATACACAGACAGATGTTATAGAGATGTAGTAATACACAGACAGATGTTATAGAGATGTAGTAATACACAGACAGATGTTATAGAGATGTAGTAATACACAGACAGATGTTATGAGTGTTATAGAGATGTAGTAATACACAGACAGATGTTATAGAGATGTAGTAATACACGACAGATGTTATAGAGATTAGAGATGTAGTAATACACAGACAGATGTTATAGAGATGTAGTAATACACAGACAGATGTTATAGAGATGTAGTAATACACAGACAGATGTTATAGAGATGTAGTAATACACGACAGATGTTATAGAGATGTAGTAATACACAGACAGATGTTATAGAGATGTTTTAGTAATACACAGACAGATGTTATAGAGATGTAGTAATACACAGACAGATGTTATAGAGATGTAGTAATACACAGACAGATGTTATAGAGATGTAGTAATACACAGACAGATGTTATAGAGATGCAGCACATACAGACAGATTAGATGTAGTAATACACAGACAGATGTTATAGAGATGTTAGTAATACACAGACAGATGTTATAGAGTTGATGTAGTAATACACAGACAGATGTTATAGAGATGTAGTAATACACAGACAGATGTTATAGAGATGTAGTAATACACAGACAGATGTTATAGATGTAGTAATACACAGACAGATGTTATAGAGATGTAGTAATACACAGACAGATGTTATAGAGATGTAGTAATACACAGACAGATGTTATAGAGATGTTATAGAGATGTAGTAATACACAGACAGATGTTATAGAGATGTAGTAATACACAGACAGATGTTATAGAGATGTAGTAATACACAGACAGATGTTATAGAGATGTAGTAATACACAGACAGATGTTATAGAATACACCACAGATGTTATAGAGGATGTAGTAATACACAGACAGATGTTATAGAGATGTTATAGAGATGTAGTAATACACAGACAGATGTTATAGAGATGTAGCAATACACAGACAGATGTTATAGAGATGTAGTAATACACAGACAGATGTTATAGAGATGTAGTAATACACAGACAGATGTTATAGAGATTAGTAATACACGACAGATGTTATAGAGATGTAGTAATACACGACAGATGTTATAGAGATGTTATAGAGAGTAGTAATACACAGACAGATGTTATAGAGATGTAGTAATACACAGACAGATGTTATAGAGATGTAGTAATACACAGACAGATGTTATAGAGATGTAGTAATACACAGACAGATGTTATAGAGATGTAGTAATACACAGACAGATGTTATAGAGATGTAGTAATACACAGACAGATGTTATAGAGATGTAGTAATACACAGACAGATGTTATAGAGATGTAGTAATACACAGACAGATGTTATAGAGATGTAGTAATACACAGACAGATGTTATAGAGATGTAGTAATACACAGACAGATGTTATAGAGATGTAGTAATACACAGACCGATGTTATAGAGATGTAGTAATACACAGACAGATGTTATAGAGATGTAGTAATACACAGACAGATGTTATAGAGATTAGTAATACACAGACAGATGTTATAGAGATGTAGTAATACACAGACAGATGTTATAGAGATGTAGTAATACACAGACAGATGTTATGAGATGTTATAGAGATGTAAATACACAGACAGATGTTATAGAGATGTAGTAATACACGACAGATGTTATAGAGATGTAGTAATACACAGACAGATGTTATAGAGATGTAGTAATACACAGACAGATGTTATAGAGATGTAGTAATACAGCAGACAGATGTTATAGAGAATGTAGTAATACACAGACAGATGTTATAGAGATGTAGTAATACACAGACAGATGTTATAGAGATGTTATAGAGATGTAGTAATACACAGACAGATGTTATAGAGATGTAGTAATACACAGACAGATGTTATAGAGATGTAGTAATACACAGACAGATGTTATAGAGATGTAGTAATACACAGACAGATGTTATAGAGATGTAGTAATACACAGACAGCTGTTATAGAGATGTAGTAATACACGACGGAGATTTATAGAGATGTAGTAATACACAGACAGATGTTATAGAGATGTAGTAATACACAGACAGATGTTATAGAGTGTAGTAATACACAGACAGATGTTATAGAGATGTAGTAATACACAGACAGATGTTATAGAGATGTAGTAATACACAGACAGATGTTATAGAGATGTTAGAGAGTAATACACAGACAGATGTTATAGAGATGTAGTAATACACAGACAGACTGTTATAGAGATGCAGTAATACACAGACAGATGTTATAGAGATGTAGTAATACACAGACAGATGTTATAGAGATGTTATAGAGATGTAGTAATACACAGACAGATGTTATAGAGATGTAGTAATACACAGACAGATGTTATAGAGATGTAAGTAATACACAGACAGATGTTATAGAGATTTGATAGTAATACACAGACAGATGTTATAGAGATGTAGTAATACACAGACAGATGTTATAGAGATGTAGTAATACACAGACAGATGTTATAGAGTGTAGTAATACACAGACAGATGTTATAGAGATGTTATAGATGTAGTAATACACAGACAGATGTTATAGAGATGTAGTAATACACAGACAGATGTTATAGAGATGTAGTAATACACTAGAGATGTTATAGAGATGTAGTAATACACAGACAGATGTTATAGAGATGTAGTAATACACAGACAGATGTTATAGAGATGTAGTAATACACAGACAGATGTTATAGAGATGTAGTAATACACAGACAGATGTTATAGAGATGTAGTAATACACAGACAGATGTTATAGAGATGTTATAATACACAGACAGATGTTATAGAGATGTAGTAATACACAGACCGATGTTATAGAGATGTAGTAATCAACACAGACAGATGTTATAGAGATGTAGTAATACACAGACAGATGTTATAGAGATGTAGTAATACACAGACAGATGTTATAGAGATGTAGTAATACACAGACAGATGTTATAGAGATGTAGTAATACACAGACAGATGTTATAGAGATGTGAGTAATACACAGACAGATGTTATAGAGATGCAGTAATACACAGACAGATGTTATAGAGATGTAGTAATACACAGACAGATGTTATAGAGATGTAGTAATACACAGACAGATGTTATAGAGATGTTTAGAGATGCAGTAATACACACAGACAGATGTTATAGAGTGTAGTAATACACAGACAGATGTTATAGAGAGATGTAGTAATACACAGACAGATGTTATAGAGATGTAGTAATACACAGACAGATGTTATAGAGATGTGTAATACACAGACAGATGTTATAGAGATGTAGTAATACACAGACAGATGTTATAGAGATGTAGTAATACACAGACAGATGTTATAGAGATGTAGTAATACACAGACAGATGTTATAGAGATGTAGTAATACACAGACAGATGTTATAGAGATGTTATAGAGATGTAGTAATACACAGACAGATGTTATAGAGATGTAGTAATACACAGACAGATGTTATAGAGATGTAGTAATACACAGACAGATGTTATAGAGATGTAGTAATACACAGACAGATGTTATAGAGATGTAGTAATACAGGACAGATGTTATAGAGATGTAGTAATACACAGACAGATGTTATTTTACACAGACAGATGTTATAGAGATGTAGTAATACACAGACAGATGTTATAGAGATGTAGTAATACACAGACTAGATGTTATAGAGATGTAGTAATACACAGACAGATGTTATAGAGATGTTATAGAGATGTAGTAATACACAGACATATGTTATAGAGATGTAGTAATACACAGACAGATGTTATAGAGATGTAGTAATACACAGACAGATGTTATAGAGATGTAGTAATACACAGACAGATGTTATAAATGTATATACCACAGATGTTATAGAGATGCAGTAATACACAGACAGATGTTATAGAGATGTAGTAATACACAGACAGATGTTATAGAGGTTATAGAGATGTAGTAATACACAGACAGATGTTATAGAGATGTAGTAATACACAGACAGATGTTATAGAGATGTAGTAATACACAGACAGATGTTATAGAGATGTAGTAATACACAGACAGATGTTATAGAGATGTAGTAATACACAGACAGATGTTATAGAGATGTAGTAATACACAGACAGATGTTATAGAGATGTAGTAAACTACACAGACAGATGTTATAGAGATGTAGTAATACACAGACAGATGTTATAGAATGTAGTAATACACAGACAGATGTTATAGAGATGTAGTAATACACAGACAGATGTTATAGAGATGTAAGAGATGCAGTAATACACAGACAGATGTTATAGAGTGTAGTAATACACAGACAGATGTTATAGAGATGTAGTAATACACAGACAGATGTTATAGAGATGTAGTAATACACAGACAGATGTTATAGAGATGTAGTAATACACAGACAGATGTTATAGAGATGTAGTAATACACAGACAGATGTTATAGAGATGTAGTAATACACAGACAGATGTTTATAGAGATGTAGTAATACACAGACAGATGTTATAGAGATGTAGTAATACAGAGACAGATGTTATAGAGATGTTATAGAGATGTAGTAATACACAGACAGATGTTATAGAGATGTAGTAATACACAGACAGATGTTATAGAGATGTAGTAATACACAGACAGATGTTATAGAGATGTAGTGAATACACAGACAGATGTTATAGAGATGTTATAGAGATGCAGTAATACACAGACAGATGTTATAGATCGATTATAGAGATGTAGTAATACACAGACAGATGTTATAGAGATGTGTAAAACACCGCCGTCATTATAGAGATGTAGTAATACACAGACAGATGTTATAGAGATGTAGTAATACACAGACAGATGTTATAGAGATGTAGTAATACACAGACAGATGTTATAGAGATGTAGTAATACACAGACAGATGTTATAGAGATGTAGTAATACACAGACAGATGTTATAGAGATGCAGTAATACACAGACAGATGTTATAGAGATGTAGTAATACACAGACAGATGTTATAGAGATGTAGTAATACACAGACAGATGTTATAGAGATGCAGTAATACACGACAGATGTTATAGAGATGTTATAGAGATCAGTAATACACAGACAGATGTTATAGAGATGTTATAGAGGATGTAGTAATACACAGACAGATGTTATAGAGATGTAGTAATACACAGACAGATGTTATAGAGATGTAGTAATACACAGACAGATGTTATAGAGATGTAGTAATACACAGACAGATGTTATAGAGATGTAGTAATACACAGACAGATGTTATAGAGATGTAGTAATACAGACAGATGTTGTAGAGATGTAGTAATACACAGACAGATGTTATAGAGATGTTATAGAGATGTAGTAATACACAGACAGATGTTATAGAGATGTAGTAATACACAGACAGATGTTATAGAGATGTTATAGAGATGTAGTATCACAGAAGATGTTATAGAGATGTAGTAATACAGGAGATGTTATAGAGATGCAGTAATACACAGACAGATGTTATAGAGATGTAGTAATACACAAACAGATGTTATAGAGATGTAGTAATACACGACAGATGTTATAGAGATGTATAATACACGGACAGATGTTATAGAGATGTAGTAATACACAGACAGATGTTATAGAGATGTAGTAATACACAGACAGATGTTATAGAGATGCAGTAATACACAGACAGATGTTATAGAGATGTTTCCTGTTATAGAGATGTAGTAATACACAGACAAATGTTATAGAGATGTTATAGAGATGTAGTAATACACAGACAGATGTTATAGAGATGTAGTAATACACAGACAAGATGTTATAGAGATGTAGTAATACACAGAGCAGATGTTATAGAGATGTAGTAATGCCACAGACAGATGTTATAGAGATGTAGTAATACACAGACAGATGTTATAGAGATGCAGTAATGTCACAGACAGATGTTATAGAGATGTAGTAATACACAGACAGATGTTATAGAGATGTAGTAATACACAGACAGATGTTATAGAGATGTAGTAATACACAGACAGATGTTATAGAGATGTTATAGAGTGTAGTAATACACAGACAGATGTTATAGAGATGTAGTAATACACAGACAGATGTTATAGAGATGTAGTAATACACAGACAGATGTTATAGAGATGTAGTAATACACAGACAGATGTTAGTAGAGATGTTTAGAGATGCAGTAATACACAGACAGATGTTATAGAGATGTTATAGAGATGTAGTAATACACAGACAGATGTTATAGAGATGTATAGTAATACACAGACAGATGTTATAGAGATGTAGTAATACACAGACAGATGTTATAGAGATGTAGTAATACACAGACAGATGTTATAGAGATGCAGTAATACACAGACAGATGTTATAGAGTGTAGTAATACACAGACAGATGTTATAGAGATGTTATAGAGATGTAGTAATACACAGACAGATGTTATAGATGTAGTAATACACGACAGATGTTATAGAGATGTAGTAATACACAGACAGATGTTATAGAGATGTAGTAATACACAGACAGATGTTATAGAGATGTTAGGTCAATACACAGACATATGTTATAGAGATGTTATAGAGATGCAGTAATACACAGACAGATGTTATAGAGATGTAGTAATACACAGACAGATGTTGTTATAGAGATGTAGTAATACACAGACAGATGTTATAGAGATGTAGTAATACACAGACAGATGTTATAGAGATGTAGTAATACACAGACAGATGTTATAGAGGATGTAGTAATACACAGACAGATGTTATAGAGATGTAGTAATACACAGACAGATGTTATAGAGATGTTATAGAGATGTAGTAATACACAGACAGATGTTATAGAGGATGTAGTAATACACAGACAGATGTTATAGAGATGTAGTAATACACAGACAGATGTTATAGATGTAGTAATACACAGACAGATGTTATAGAGGATGTAGTAATACACAGACAGATGTTATAGAGATGCAGTAATACACAGACAGATGTTATAGAATGTAGTTACACAGACAGATGTTATAGAGATGTAGTAATACACAGACAGATGTTATAGAGATGTAGTAATCACAGACAGATGTTATAGAGATGTGTAATACACAGACAGATGTTATAGAGATGTAGTAATACACAAGACAGATGTTATAGAGATGTTTAATTAGTAATACACAGACAGATGTTATAGAGATGCAGTAATACACAGACAGATGTTATAGAGATGTTATAATACACAGACGATGTTATAGAGATGTAGTAATACACAGACAGATGTTATAGAGATGCAGTAATACACAGACAGATGTTATAGAGATGTTATAGAGATGTAGTAATACACAGACAGATGTTATAGAGATGTAGTAATACACAGACAGATGTTATAGAGATGTAGTAATACACAGACAGATGTTATAGAGATGTAGTAATACACAGACAGATGTTATAGAGATTTTAGGGCAGTATACACAGACTATAAGATGTTATAGAGATGTAGTAATACACAGACAGATGTTATAGAGATGTAGTAATACACAGACAGATGTTATAGAGATGTAGTAATACACAGACAGATGTTATAGAGATGTAGTAATACACAGACAGATGTTATAGACATGTAGTAATACACAGACAGATGTTATAGAGATGTAGTAATACACAGACAGATGTTATAGAGATGTTATAGAGATGTAGTAATACACAAGACAGATGTTATAGAGATGTAGTAATCACAGACGATGTTATAGAGATGTAGTAATACACAGACAGATGTTATAGAGATGTAGTAATACACAGACAGATGTTATAGAATGTAGTAATACACAGACAGATGTTATAGAGATGCAGTAATACACAGAAGATGTTATAGAGATGTAGTAATACACAGACAGATGTTATAGAGATGTAGTAATACACACGATGTTATAGAGATGTAGTAATACACAGACAGATGTTATAGAGATGTAGTAATACACAGACAGATGTTATAGAGATGTAGTAATACACAGACAGATGTTATAGAGATGTTATAGAGATGTAGTAATACACAGACAGATGTTATAGAGATGTAGTAATACACAGCATGTTATAGTTAGTAATACACAGACAGATGTTATAGAGATGTAGTAATACACAGACAGATGTTATAGAGATGTAGTAATACACAGACAGATGTTGTAGAGATGTAGTAATACACAACAGATGTTATAGAGATGTAGTAATACACAGACGATGTTATAGAGATGCAGTAATACACAGACAGATGTTATAGAGATGTAGTAATACACAGACAGATGTTATAGAGATGTAGTAATACACAGACTATTATAGAGATTATAATCACAGACAGATGTTATAGAGATGTAGTATACACAGACAGATGTTATAGATGTTATAGAGATGTAGTAATACACAGACAGATGTTATAGAGATGTAGTAATACACAGACAGATTTATAGAGATGTAGTAATACACAGACAGATGTTATAGAGATGTAGTAATACACAGACAATGTTATAGAGATTTTAGAGATGTAGTAATACACAGACAGATGTTATAGAGATGTAGTAATACACAGACAGATGTTATAGAGATGTAGTAATACACAGACAGATGTTATAGAGATGTAGTAATACACAGACAGATGTTATAGAGATGTTGTAGTAATACACAGACAGATGTTATAGAGATGTAGTAATACACAGACAGATGTTATAGAGATGCAGTAATACACAGACAGATGTTATAGAGATGAGACAGATTATAGAGATGTAGTAATACACAGACAGATGTTATAGAGATGTAGTAATACACGACAGATGTTATAGAGATGTATAATACACAGACAGATGTTATAGAGATGTAGTAATACAACCGATGTTATAGAGATGTTAATACACAGACAGATGTTATAGAGATGTTATAGAGATGTTATACGAATTTTTAGAGATGTAGTAATACACAGACAGATTTATAGAGATGCAGTAATACACAGACAGATGTTATAGAGATGTAGTAATACCGACAGATGTTATAGAGATGTGTAATACACAGACAGATGTTATAGAGATGTAGTAATACACAGACAGATGTTATAGAGATTTATAGAATAGTAATACACAGACAGATGTTATAGAGATGTAGTAATACACAGACAGATTTATAGAGATGTAGTAATACACAGCAGATGTTATAGAGATGTAGTAATACACGACAGATGTTATAGAGATTTAGTAATACACAGACAGATGTTATAGAGATGTAGTAATACACAGACGATGTTACTAGGATGTAGTAATACACAACAGATGTTATAGAGATGTAGTAATACACAGACAGATGTTATAGAGTGTAGTAATACACAGACAGATGTTATAGAGATGTAGTAATACACAGACAGATGTTATAGAGATTGTAATACACAGACAGATGTTATAGAGATGTAGTAATACACAGAGATGTTATAGAGATGTAGTAATACACAGACAGATGTTATAGAGATGTAGTAATACACAGACAGATGTTATAGAGATGCAGTAATACACAGACAGATGTTATAGAGATTAGTAATACACAGACAGATGTTATAGATGTATTAGTAATACACAGACAGATGTTATAGATGAGTATACCACAGATTTATAAGATGTAGTAATACACAGACAGATGTTATAGAGATGTAGTAATACACAGACAGATGTTATAGAGATGTAGTAATACACAGACAGATGTTATAGAGATGTAGTAATACACGACAGATATTATAGAGATGTTATAGAGATGTAGTAATACACAGACAGATGTTATGAGATGTAGTAATACACAGACAGATGTTATAGAGATGTAGTAATACACAGACAGATGTTATAGAGATGTTAATACACACAGATGTTATAGAGATGTAGTAATACACAGACCGATGTTATAGAGTGTATTAATACACAGACAGATGTTATAGAGATGTAGTAATACACAGACAGATTTTATGAGATGTGTAATACACAGACAGATGTTATAGAGATGTAGTAATGCACAGACAGATGTTATAGAGATGCTAGATGTAGTAATACACAGCGATGTTATAGAGATGTAGTAATACACAGACAGATGTTATAGAGATGTAGTAATACGCTGACAGATGTTATAGAGATGTAGTAATACACAGACAGATGTTATAGAGATGTTTGAGATGCAGTAATACACAGACAGATGTTATAGAGATGTTATAGAGATGTAGTAATACACAGACGATGTTATAGATGTATAGAGATGTAGCAATACACAGACAGATGTAATAGAGATGTAGTAATACAGAGACAGATGTTATAGAGATGTAGTAATCACAGACAGATGTTATAGAGATGTATAATACACAGACAGATGTTATAGAGATGTAGTAATACACAGACAGATGTTATAGAGATGCAGTAATACACAACAGATGTTATAGAGATGTGTAATGCACAGACAGATGTTATGAGATGTAGTAATACACAGACAGATGTTATAGAGATGTAGTAATACACAGACGATGTTATGAGGATGTTATAGAGATGCGTAATACACAGACGTGTTATAGATGTTATAGAGTGTTGTAATACACAGACAGATGTTATAGAGATGTAGTAATACAGAGACAGATGTTATAGAGAATGTAGTAATACACAGACAGATGTTATAGAGATGTAGTAATACACAGACAGATGTTATAGATGTAGTAATACACAGACAGATGTTATAGAGATGCAGTAATACACAGAAGATGTTATAGAGTGTAGTAATACACAGACAGATGTTATAGAGATGTTATAGAGATGTAGTAATACACAGACAGATGTTATAGAGATGTAGTAATACACAGACAGATGTTATAGGATGTTATAAGATGTAGTAATACACAGAAGATGTTATAGAGATGTAGTAATACAGAGACCGATGTTATAGAGATGTAGTAATACACAGACAGATGTTATAGAGATGTAGTAATACACAGACAGATGTTATAGAGATGTGTAATACACAGACAGATTTTATAGAGATGTAGTAATACACAGACGATGTTATAGAGATGTAGTAATACACAGACAGATGTTATAGAGATGTAGTAATACACAGACAGATGTTATAGAGATGTAGTAATACACAGACAGATGTTATAGAGATGTAGTAATACACAGACAGATGTTATAGAGATTAGTAATACACAGAAGATGTTATAGAGTGTTATAGAGATGTATAATACACAAGATGTTTGAGATGTAGTAATACACAGACAGATGTTATAGAGATGTAGTAATACACAGACAGATGTTATAGAGATGTAGTAATACACAGACAGATGTTATAGAATGTAGTAATACACAGAGATTTATGAGATGTTATACGGACAGATGTTATAGAGATGTAGTAATACACAGACGATTTATAGAGATGTGCAATACCAGACAGATGTTATAGAGATGTAGTAATACACAGACAGATGTTATAGAGATGTTATAGAGATGTAGTAATACACAGACAGATGTTATAGAGATGTAGTAATACACAGACAGATGTTATAGAGATGTAGTAATACACAGACAGATGTTATAGAGATGTAGTAATACACAGACAGATGTTATAGAATGTTATAGAATGCAGTAATACACAGACAGATGTTATAGAGATGTTATAGAGATGTAGTAATACACAGACTGTTTAGTGTTATAGAGATGTATAATACACAATGTTATGAGATGTATAATACACAGACAGATGTTATAGAGATGTAGTAATACACAGACAGATGTTATAGAGATGTTAATACACAGACAGATGTTATAGAGATTAGTAATACACAGACAGATGTTATAGAATTAGTAATACACAGACAGATGTTATAGAGATGTAGTAATACACAGACAGATGTTATAGAGATGTAGTAATACACAGACAGATGTTATAGAGATGTAGTAATACACAGACAGATGTTATAGAGATGTAGTAATACACAGACAGATGTTATGAATGTGTGTAGTAATACACAGACAGATGTTATGAGATGTAGTAATACACAGACAGATGTTATAGAGATGTAGTAATACACAGACAGATGTTATAGAGATGTAGTAATACCAGACAGATGTTATAGAGATGTTATGAGTGTGTAATCACGACGATGTTATGATGTTATAGAATGTGTAATACACAGACAATGTTATAGAGATGTAGTAATACACAGACAGATGTTATAGAGATGTAGTAATACACAGACAGATGTTATAGAGATGTAGTAATACACAGACAGATGTTATAGAGATGTAGTAATACACAGACAGATGTTATAGAGATGCAGTAATACACAGACAGATTTATAGAGATGTAGTAATACACAGACAGATTTTAGAGATGTTATAGAGATGTATAATACACAGACAGATGTTATAGAGATGTAGTAATACACAGACAGATGTTATGAGTGTTATAGAGATGTAGTAATACACAGACAGATGTTATAGAGATGTAGTAATACACAGACAGATGTTATAGAGATGTAGTAATACACAGACAGATGTTATAGAGATGTAGTAATACACAGACAGATGTTATAGAGATGTGCAGTAATACACACAGACAGATGTTATAGAGATGTTATAAAGATGTAGTAATACACAGACAGATGTTATAGAGATGTAGTAATACACAGACAGATGTTATAGAGATGTAGTAATACACAGACAGATGTTATAGAGATGTGTAATACACAGACAGATGTTATAGAGATGTAGTAATACACAGACAGATGTTATAGAGATGTAGTAATACACAGACAGATGTTATAGAGATGTTATAGAGATGTAGTAATACACAGACAGATGTTATAGAGATGTAGTAATACACAGACAGATGTTATAGAGATGTAGTAATACACAGACAGATGTTATAGAGATGTAGTAATACACAGACAGATGTTATAGAGATGTAGTAATACACAGACAGATGTTATAGAGATGCAGTAATACACAGACAGATGTTATAGAGATGTAGTAATACACAGACAGATGTTATAGAGATGTAGTAATACACAGACAGATGTTATAGAGATGTAGTAATACACAGACAGATGTTATAGAGATGTTTGAGTGTAGTAATACACAGACAGATGTTATAGAGATGTAGTAATACACGACAGATGTTATAGAGATGTAGTAATACACAGACAGATGTTATAGAGATGTAGTAATACACAGACAGATGTTATAGAGATGTAGTAATACACAGACAGATGTTATAGAGATGTAGTAATACACAGACAGATGTTATAGAGATGTGTAGTAATACACAGACAGATGTTATAGAGATGTAGTAATACACAGACAGATGTTATAGAGATGTAGTAATACACAGACAGATGTTATAGAGATGTAGTAATACACAGACAGATGTTATAGAGATGTAGTAATACACAGACAGATGTTATAGAGATGTAGTAATACACAGACAGATGTTATAGAGATGTAGTAATACACAGACAGATGTTATAGAGATGTAGTAATACACAGACAGATGTTATAGAGATGTAGTAATACACAGACAGATGTTTGATGTTATAGAGATGTAGTAATACACAGACAGATGTTATAGAGATGTAGTAATACACAGACAGATGTTATAGAGATGTAGTAATACACAGACAGATGTTATAGGATGTAGTAATACACAGACAGATGTTATAGAGATGTAGTAATACACAGACAGATGTTATAGAGATGTAGTAATACACAGACAGATGTTATAGAGATGTAGTAATACACAGACAGATGTTATAGAGATGTTATAGAGATGTAGTAATACACAGACAGATGTTATAGAGATGTAGTAATACACAGACAGATGTTATAGAGATGTAGTAATACACAGACAGATGTTATAGAGATGTAGTAATACACAGACAGATGTTATAGAGATGTTATAGAGATGTAGTAATACACAGACAGATGTTATAGAGATGTAGTAATACACAGACAGATGTTATAGAGATGTAGTAATACACAGACAGATGTTATAGAGATGTAGTAATACACAGACAGATGTTATAGAGATGTAGTAATACACAGACAGATGTTATAGAGATGTAGTAATACACAGACAGATGTTATAGAGATGTAGTAATACACAGACAGATGTTATAGAGATGTAATAGAGATGTAGTAATACACAGACAGATGTTATAGAGATGTAGTAATACACAGACAGATGTTATAGAGATGTAGTAATACACAGACAGATGTTATAGAGATGTAGTAATACACAGACAGATGTTATAGAGATGTAGTAATACACAGACAGATGTTATAGAGATGTAGTAATACACAAACAGATGTTATAGAGATGTTATAGAGATGTAGTAATACACAGACAGATGTTATAGAGATGTTATAGAGATGTAGTAATACACAGACAGATGTTATAGACATGCAGTAATACACAGACAGATGTTATAGAGATGTAGTAATACACAGACAGATGTTATAGAGATGTAGTAATACACAGACAGATGTTATAGAGATGTAGTAATACACAGACAGATGTTATAGAGATGTTATAGAGATGTAGTAATACACAGACAGATGTTATAGAGATGTAGTAATACACAGACAGATGTTATAGAGATGTTATAGAGATGTAGTAATACACAGACAGATGTTATAGAGATGTAGTAATACACAGACAGATGTTATAGAGATGTAGTAATACACAGACAGATGTTATAGAGATGTTTGAGATGTAGTAATACACAGACAGATGTTATAGAGATGTAGTAATACACAGACAGATGTTATAGAGATGCAGTAATACACAGACAGATGTTATAGAGATGTAGTAATACACAGACAGATGTTATAGAGATGTTATAGAGATGTAGTAATACACAGACAGATGTTATAGAGATGTTATAGAGATGTAGTAATACACAGACAGATGTTATAGAGATGTAGTAATACAGAGACCGATGTTATAGAGATGTAGTAATACACAGACAGATGTTATAGAGATGTTATAGAGATGTAGTAATACACAGACAGATGTTATAGAGATGTAGTAATACACAGACAGATGTTATAGAGATGTAGTAATACACAGACAGATGTTATAGAGATGTAGTAATACACAGACAGATGTTATAGAGATGTAGTAATACACAGACAGATGTTATAGAGATGTAGTAATACACAGACAGATGTTATAGAGATGTAGTAATACACAGACAGATGTTATAGAGATGCAGTAATACACAGACCGATGTTATAGAGATGTAGTAATACACAGACAGATGTTATAGAGATGTAGTAATACAGAGACAGATGTTATAGAGATGTTATAGAGATGCAGTAATACACAGACAGATGTTATAGAGATGTAGTAATACACAGACATATGTTATAGAGATGCAGTAATACACAGACAGATGTTATAGAGATGTAGTAATACACAGACAGATGTTATAGAGATGTAGTAATACACAGACAGATGTTATAGAGATGTAGTAATACACAGACAGATGTTATAGAGATGTAGTAATACACAGACAGATGTTATAGAGATGTAGTAATACACAGACAGATGTTATAGAGATGTAGTAATACACAGACAGATGTTATAGAGATGTTATAGAGATGTAGTAATACACAGACAGATGTTATAGAGATGCAGTAATACACAGACAGATGTTATAGAGATGTAGTAATACACAGACAGATGTTATAGAGATGTAGTAATACACAGACAGATGTTATAGAGATGCAGTAATACACAGACAGATGTTATAGAGATGTAGTAATACACAGACAGATGTTATAGAGATGTTATAGGGATGTAGTAATACACAGACAGATGTTATAGAGATGTTATAGAGATGTAGTAATACACAGACAGATGTTATAGAGATGTAGTAATACAGAGACCGATGTTATAGAGATGTAGTAATACACAGACAGATGTTATAGAGATGTTATAGAGATGTAGTAATACACAGACATATGTTATAGAGATGTAGTAATACACAGACAGATGTTATAGAGATGTAGTAATACACAGACAGATGTTATAGAGATGTAGTAATACACAGACAGATGTTATAGAGATGTAGTAATACACAGACAGATGTTATAGAGATGTAGTAATACACAGACAGATGTTATAGAGATGCAGTAATACACAGACAGATGTTATAGAGATGTAGTAATACACAGACAGATGTTATAGAGATGTAGTAATACACAGACAGATGTTATAGAGATGTAGTAATACACAGACAGATGTTATAGAGAATGTAGTAATACACAGACAGATGTTATAGAGATGTAGTAATACACAGACAGATGTTATAGAGATGCAGTAATACACAGACAGATGTTATAGAGATGTAGTAATACAGAGACAGATGTTATAGAGATGTTATGGATGTAGTAATACACAGACAGATTTTATAGAGATGTAGTAATACACAGACAGATGTTATAGAGATGTAGTAATACACAGACAGATGTTATAGAGATGTAGTAATACACAGACAGATGTTATAGAGATGTAGTAATACACAGACAGATGTTATAGAGATGTAGTAATACACAGACAGATGTTATAGAGATGTAGTAATACACAGACAGATGTTATAGAGATGTTATAGAGATGTAGTAATACACAGACAGATGTTATAGAGATGTAGTAATACACAGACAGATGTTATAGAGATGTAGTAATACACAGACAGATGTTATAGAGATGTAGTAATACACAGACAGATGTTATAGAGATGTAGTAATACACAGACCGATGTTATAGAGATGCAGTAATACACAGACAGATGTTATAGAGATGTAGTAATACACAGACAGATTTTATAGAGATGTAGTAATACACAGACAGATGTTATAGAGATGTAGTAATACACAGACAGATGTTATAGAGATGTTATAGAGATGTAGTAATACACAGACAGATGTTATAGAGATGTAGTAATACACAGACAGATGTTATAGAGATGTAGTAATACACAGACAGATGTTATAGAGATGTAGTAATACACAGACAGATGTTATAGAGATGTTATAGAGATGCAGTAATACACAGACAGATGTTATAGAGATGTTATAGAGATGTAGTAATACACAGACAGATGTTATAGAGATGTTATAGAGATGTAGTAATACACAGACAGATGTAATAGAGATGTAGTAATACAGAGACAGATGTTATAGAGATGTAGTAATACACAGACAGATGTTATAGAGATGTAGTAATACACAGACAGATGTTATAGAGATGTAGTAATACACAGACAGATGTTATAGAGATGCAGTAATACACAGACAGATGTTATAGAGATGTAGTAATACACAGACAGATGTTATAGAGATGTAGTAATACACAGACAGATGTTATAGAGATGTAGTAATACACAGGCAGATGTTATAGAGATGTTATAGAGATGCAGTAATACACAGACAGATGTTATAGAGATGTATAGAGATGTAGTAATACACAGACAGATGTTATAGAGATGTAGTAATACAGAGACAGATGTTATAGAGATGTAGTAATACACAGACAGATGTTATAGAGATGTAGTAATACACAGACAGATGTTATAGAGATGTAGTAATACACAGACAGATGTTATAGAGATGCAGTAATACACAGACAGATGTTATAGAGATGTAGTAATACACAGACAGATGTTATAGAGATGTTTGAGATGTAGTAATACACAGACAGATGTTATAGAGATGTAGTAATACACAGACAGATGTTATAGAGATGTTATAGAGATGTAGTAATACACAGACAGATGTTATAGAGATGTAGTAATACAGAGACCGATGTTATAGAGATGTAGTAATACACAGACAGATGTTATAGAGATGTAGTAATACACAGACAGATGTTATAGAGATGTAGTAATACACAGACAGATTTTATAGAGATGTAGTAATACACAGACAGATGTTATAGAGATGTAGTAATACACAGACAGATGTTATAGAGATGTAGTAATACACAGACAGATGTTATAGAGATGTAGTAATACACAGACAGATGTTATAGAGATGTAGTAATACACAGACAGATGTTATAGAGATGTAGTAATACACAGACAGATGTTATAGAGATGTTATAGAGATGTAGTAATACACAGACAGATGTTATAGAGATGTAGTAATACACAGACAGATGTTATAGAGATGTAGTAATACACAGACAGATGTTATAGAGATGTAGTAATACACAGACAGATGTTATAGAGATGTAGTAATACACAGACCGATGTTATAGAGATGCAGTAATACACAGACAGATGTTATAGAGATGTAGTAATACACAGACAGATTTTATAGAGATGTAGTAATACACAGACAGATGTTATAGAGATGTAGTAATACACAGACAGATGTTATAGAGATGTTTAGATGTAGTATACACAGACAGATGTTATAGAGATGTAGTAATACACAGACAGATGTTATAGAGATGTAGTAATACACAGACAGATGTTATAGAGATGTAGTAATACACAGACAGATGTTATAGAGATGTTATAGAGATGCAGTAATACACAGACAGATGTTATAGAGATGTTATAGAGATGTAGTAATACACAGACATATGTTATAGAGATGTTATAGAGATGTAGTAATACACAGACAGATGTTATAGAGATGTAGTAATACAGAGACAGATGTTATAGAGATGTAGTAATACACAGACAGATGTTATAGAGATGTAGTAATACACAGACAGATGTTATAGAGATGTAGTAATACACAGACAGATGTTATAGAGATGCAGTAATACACCGACAGATGTTATAGAGATGTAGTAATACACAGACAGATGTTATAGAGATGTAGTAATACACAGACAGATGTTATAGAGATGTAGTAATACACAGACAGATGTTATAGAGATGTTATAGAGATGCAGTAATACACAGACAGATGTTATAGAGATGTTATAGAGATGTAGTAATACACAGACAGATGTTATAGAGATGTAGTAATACACAGACAGATGTTATAGAGATGTAGTAATACACAGACAGATGTTATAGAGATGTAGTAATACACAGACAGATGTTATAGAGATGTAGTAATACACAGACAGATGTTATAGAGATGCAGTAATACACAGACAGATGTTATAGAGATGTAGTAATACACAGACAGATGTTATAGAGATGTTATAGAGATGTAGTAATACACAGACAGATGTTATAGAGATGTAGTAATACACAGACAGATGTTATAGAGATGTTATAGAGATGTAGTAATACACAGACAGATGTTATAGAGATGTAGTAATACACAGACCGATGTTATAGAGATGTAGTAATACACAGACAGATGTTATAGAGATGTAGTAATACACAGACAGATGTTATAGAGATGTAGTAATACACAGACAGATGTTATAGAGATGTTATAGAGATGTAGTAATACACAGACAGATGTTATAGAGATGTAGTAATACACAGACAGATGTTATAGAGATGTAGTAATACACAGACAGATGTTATAGAGATGTAGTAATACACAGACAGATGTTATAGAGATGTAGTAATACACAGACAGATGTTATAGAGATGTAGTAATACACAGACAGATGTTATAGAGATGTAGTAATACACAGACAGATGTTATAGAGATGTTTGAGATGTAGTAATACACAGACAGATGTTATAGAGATGTAGTAATACACAGACAGATGTTATAGAGATGTAGTAATACACAGACAGATGTTATAGAGATGTAGTAATACACAGACAGATGTTATAGAGATGTTTGATGCAGATACACAGACAGATGTTATAGAGATGTTATAGAGATGTAGTAATACACAGACAGATGTTATAGAGATGTAGTAATACACAGACAGATGTTATAGAGATGTAGTAATACAGAGACAGATGTTATAGAGATGTAGTAATACACAGACAGATGTTATAGAGATGTAGTAATACACAGACAGATGTTATAGAGATGTAGTAATACACAGACAGATGTTATAGAGATGTTATAGAGATGTAGTAATACACAGACAGATGTTATAGAGATGTAGTAATACACAGACAGATGTTATAGAGATGTAGTAATACACAGACAGATGTTATAGAGATGTAGTAATACACAGACAGATGTTATAGAGATGTAGTAATACACAGACAGATGTTATAGAGATGTAGTAATACACAGACAGATGTTATAGAGATGTAGTAATACACAGACAGATGTTATAGAGATGTAGTAATACACAGACAGATGTTATAGATATGTAGTAATACACAGACAGATGTTATAGAGATGTAGTAATACACAGACAGATGTTATAGAGATGTAGTAATACACAGACAGATGTTATAAAGATGTAGTAATACACAGACAGATGTTATAGAGATGTTATAGAGATGTAGTAATACACAGACAGATGTTATAGAGATGTAGTAATACACAGACAGATGTAATAGAGATGTAGTAATACACAGACAGATGTTATAGAGATGCAGTAATACACAGACAGATGTTATAGAGATGTTATAGAGATGTAGTAATACACAGACAGATGTTATAGAGATGTAGTAATACACAGACAGATGTTATAGAGATGTAGTAATACACAGACAGATGTTATAGAGATGTAGTAATACACAGACAGATGTTATAGAGATGTAGTAATACACAGACAGATGTAATAGAGATGTAGTAATACACAGACAGATGTTATAGAGATGTATATCACAGACAGATGTTATATGTTATAGAGATGTATAATACACAGACAGATGTTATAGAGATGTAGTAATACACAGACAGATGTTATAGAGATGTAGTAATACACAGACAGATGTTATAGAATGTAGTAATACACAGACGATGTTATAGAGATGTAGTAATACACAGACAGATGTTATAGAGATGTAGTAATACACAGACAGATGTTATAGGATGTTATAGAGATGTAGTAATACACAGACGATGTTATAGAGTTTATAGAGATGTAGTAATACACAGACAGATGTTATAGACATGCAGTAATACACAGACAGATGTTATAGAGATGTAGTAATACACAGACAGATGTTATAGAGATGTAGTAATACACAGACAGATGTTATAGAGATGTAGTAATACACAGACAGATGTTATAGAGATGTTATAGAGATGTAGTAATACACAGACAGATGTTATAGAGATGTAGTAATACACAGACAGATGTTATAGAGATGT
Organism: Coregonus clupeaformis; assembly: GCF_020615455.1. NCBI lineage: Eukaryota > Metazoa > Chordata > Actinopteri > Salmoniformes > Salmonidae > Coregonus > Coregonus clupeaformis. The sequence goes on along the minus strand of NC_059225.1, from coordinate 11,993,353 downwards.
AGTAATACACAGACAGATGTTATAGAATGTAGTAATACACAGACAGATGTTATAGAGATGTAGTAATACACAGACAGATGTTATAGAGATGTAGTAATACACAGACAGATGTTATAGAGATGTAGTAATACACGACCGATGTTATAGAGATGTAGTAATACACAGACAGATGTTATAGAGATGTATAATACACAGACGATGTTATAGAGATGTAGTAATACACAGACAGATGTTATAGAGATGTAGTAATACACAGAGATTTATGAGATGTTATAGAGATGTAGTAATACACAGACAGATGTTATAGAGATGTAGTAATACACGGACAGATGTTAGAATGTTATAGAGATGTAGTAATACACAACAGATGTTATGATGTTTGGATGTAGTAATACACAACGATGTTATAGAGATGTTAATACACAGACGATGTTATAGAGATGTTATAGAGATGTAGTAATACACAGACAGATGTTATAGAGATGTAGTAATACACAGACAGATGTTATAGAGATGTAGTAATACACAGACAGATGTTATAGAGATGTAGTAATACACAGACAGATGTTATAGAGATTTAGTAATACACAGACAGATGTTATAGAGATGTAGTAATACACAGACAGATGTTATAGAGATGTAGTAATACACAGACAGATGTTATAGAGATGTTATAGAGATGCAGTAATACACAGACAGATGTTATAGAGATGTATAATACACAGACGATGTTATAGAGATGTAGTAATACACAGACAGATGTTATAGAATGTAGTAATACACAGACCGATGTTATAGAGATGTAGTAATACACAGACAGATGTTATAGAGATGTGTAATACACAGACAGATGTTATAGAGATGTAGTAATACACAGACAGATGTTATAGAGATGTAGTAATACACAGACAGATGTTATAGAGATGTAGTAATACACAGACAGATGTTATAGAGATGTTATAGAGATGTAGTAATACACAGACAGATGTTATAGAGATGTAGTAATACACAGACAGATGTTATAGAGATGTATAATACACAGACAGATGTTATAGAGATGTAGTAATACACAGACGATGTTATAGAGATGTAGTAATACACAGACAGATGTTATAGAATGTTATAGATGTAGTAATACACAGACAGATGTTATATTTTATAGAGATGTAGTAATACACAGACGATGTTATAGAGATGTAGTAATACACAGACAGATGTTATAGAGATGTTATAGAGATGTAGTAATACACAGACAGATGTTATAGAGATGTAGTAATACACAGACAGATGTTATAGAAATTTAGTAATACACAGACAGATGTTATAGAGATGTAGTAATACACAGACAGATGTTATAGAGATGCAGTAATACACAGACAGATGTTATAGAGATGTAGTAATACACAGACAGATGTTATAGAGATGTAGTAATACACAGACAGATGTTATAGAGATGTAGTAATACACAGACAGATGTTATAGAGATGTAGTAATACACAGACAGATGTTATAGAGATGTAGTAATACACAGACAGATGTTATAGAGATGTAGTAATACACAGACCGATGTTATAGAGATGTTATAGAGATGCAGTAATACACAGACAGATGTTATAGAGATGTAGTAATACACAGACAGATGTTATAGAGATGTAGTAATACACAGACAGATGTTATAGAGATGTAGTAATACACAGACAGATGTTATAGAGATGTAGTAATACACAGACAGATGTTATAGAGATGTTATAGAGATGCAGTAATACACAGACAGATGTTATAGAGATGTAGTAATACACAGACCGATGTTATAGAGATGTAGTAATACACAGACAGATGTTATAGAGATGTAGTAATACACAGACAGATGTTATAGAGATGTAGTAATACACAGACAGATGTTATAGAGATGTAGTAATACACAGACAGATGTTATAGAGATGTTATAGAGATGTATAATACACAGACAGATGTTATAGAGATGTAGTAATACACAGACAGATGTTATAGAGATGTAGTAATACACAGACAGATGTTATAGAGATGTAGTAATACACAGACAGATGTTATAGAGATGTAGTAATACACAGACAGATGTTATAGAGATGTAGTAATACACAGACAGATGTTATAGAGATGTAGTAATACACAGACAGATGTTATAGAGATGTAGCAATACACAGACAGATGTTATAGAGATGTAGTAATACACAGACAGATGTTATAGAGATGTAGTAATACACAGACAGATGTTATAGAGATGTTATAGAGATGTAGTAATACACAGACATATGTTATAGAGATGTTATAGAGATGCAGTAATACACTGACAGATGTTATAGAGATGTAGTAATACACAGACAGATGTTATAGAGATGTAGTAATACACAGACAGATGTTATAGAGATGTAGTAATACACAGACAGCTGTTATAGAGATGTAGTAATACACAGACAGATGTTATAGAGATGTTATAGAGATGCAGTAATACACAGACAGATGTTATAGAGATGTAGTAATACACAGACAGATGTTATAGAGATGTTATAGAGATGCAGTAATACACAGACATATGTTATAGAGATGTAGTAATACACAGACAGATGTTATAGAGATGTTATAGAGATGTAGTAATACACAGACAGATGTTATAGAGATGTAGTAATACACAGACAGCTGTTATAGAGATGTAGTAATACACAGACAGATGTTATAGAGATGTTTGGTGCAGTAATACACAGACAGATGTTATAGAGATGTAGTAATACACAGACAGATGTTATAGAGATGTTTAGGTGCAGTAATACACAGTCAGATGTTATAGAGATGTAGTAATACACAGACAGATGTTATAGAGATGTTATAGAGATGTAGTAATACACAGACAGATGTTATAGAGATGTAGTAATACACAGACAGATGTTATAGAGATGTAGTAATACAGAGACAGATGTTATAGAGATGTAGTAATACACAGACAGATGTTATAGAGATGTAGTAATACACAGACAGATGTTATAGAGATGTAGTAATACACAGACAGATGTTATAGAGATGTAGTAATACACAGATAGATGTTATAGAGATGTTATAGAGATGTAGTAATACACAGACAGATGTTATAGAGATGTAGTAATACACAGACAGATGTTATAGAGATGTAGTAATACACAGACAGATGTTATAGAGATGTTATAGAGATGTAGTAATACACAGACAGATGTTATAGAGATGTAGTAATACACAGACAGATGTTATAGAGATGTAGTAATACACAGACAGATGTTATAGAGATGTAGTAATACACAGACAGATGTTATAGAGATGCAGTAATACACAGACCGATGTTATAGAGATGTAGTAATACACAGACAGATGTTATAGAGATGTAGTAATACAGAAACAGATGTTATAGAGATGTAGTAATACACAGACAGATGTTATAGAGATGTAGTAATACACAGACAGATGTTATAGAGATGTTATAGAGATGTAGTAATACACAGACAGATGTTATAGAGATGCAGTAATACACAGACAGATGTTATAGAGATGTAGTAATACACAGACAGATGTTATAGAGATGTAGTAATACACAGACAGATGTTATAGAGATGCAGTAATACACAGACAGATGTTATAGAGATGTAGTAATACACAGACAGATGTTATAGAGATGTTATAGAGATGTAGTAATACACAGACAGATGTTATAGAGATGTTATAGAGATGTAGTAATACACAGACAGATGTTATAGAGATGTAGTAATACAGAGACCGATGTTATAGAGATGTAGTAATACACAGACATATGTTATAGAGATGTTATAGAGATGTAGTAATACACAGACATATGTTATAGAGATGTAGTAATACACAGACAGATGTTATAGAGATGTAGTAATACACAGACAGATGTTATAGAGATGTAGTAATACACAGACAGATGTTATAGAGATGTAGTAATACACAGACAGATGTTATAGAGATGTAATAATACACAGACAGATGTTATAGAGATGCAGTAATACACAGACAGATGTTATAGAGATGTAGTAATACACAGACAGATGTTATAGAGATGTTATAGAGATGTAGTAATACACAGACAGATGTTATAGAGATGTAGTAATACACAGACAGATGTTATAGAGATGTTATAGAGATGTAGTAATACACAGACAGATGTTATAGAGATGTAGTAATACAGAGACCGATGTTATAGAGATGTAGTAATACACAGACAGATGTTATAGAGATGTAGTAATACACAGACAGATGTTATAGAGATGTAGTAATACACAGACAGATGTTATAGAGATGTAGTAATACACAGACAGATGTTATAGAGATGTAGTAATACACAGACAGATGTTATAGAGATGCAGTAATACACAGACAGATGTTATAGAGATGTAGTAATACACAGACAGATGTTATAGAGATGTTATAGAGATGTAGTAATACACAGACAGATGTTATAGAGATGTTATAGAGATGTAGTAATACACAGACAGATGTTATAGAGATGTAGTAATACACAGACAGATGTTATAGAGATGTAGTAATACACAGACAGATGTTATAGAGATGTAGTAATACACAGACAGATGTTATAGAGATGTAGTAATACACAGACAGATGTTATAGAGATGTAGTAATACACAGACAGATGTTATAGAGATGTAGTAATACACAGACAGATGTTATAGAGATGTAGTAATACACAGACCGATGTTATAGAGATGTAGTAATACACAGACAGATGTTATAGAGATGTAGTAATACACAGACAGATGTTATAGAGATGCAGTAATACACAGACAGATGTTATAAAGATGTAGTAATACACAGACAGATGTTATAGAGATGTAGTAATACACAGACAGATGTTATAGAGATGTAGTAATACACAGACAGATGTTATAGAGATGTAGTAATACAGAGACAGATGTTATAGAGATGTAGTAATACACAGACAGATGTTATAGAGATGTAGTAATACACAGACAGATGTTATAGAGATGTAGTAATACACAGACAGATGTTATAGAGATGTAGTAATACACAGACAGATGTTATAGAGATGTAGTAATACACAGACAGATGTTATAGAGATGCAGTAATACACAGACAGATGTTATAGAGATGTAGTAATACAGAGACAGATGTTATAGAGATGTTATAGAGATGTAGTAATACACAGACAGATTTTATAGAGATGTAGTAATACACAGACAGATGTTATAGAGATGTAGTAATACACAGACAGATGTTATAGAGATGTAGTAATACACAGACAGATGTTATAGAGATGTAGTAATACACAGACAGATGTTATAGAGATGTAGTAATACACAGACAGATGTTATAGAGATGTAGTAATACACAGACAGATGTTATAGAGATGTTATAGAGATGTAGTAATACACAGACAGATGTTATAGAGATGTAGTAATACACAGACAGATGTTATAGAGATGTAGTAATACACAGACAGATGTTATAGAGATGTAGTAATACACAGACAGATGTTATAGAGATGTAGTAATACACATACCGATGTTATAGAGATGCAGTAATACACAGACAGATGTTATAGAGATGTAGTAATACACAGACATATTTTATAGAGATGTAGTAATACACAGACAGATGTTATAGAGATGTAGTAATACACAGACAGATGTTATAGAGATGTTATAGAGATGTAGTAATACACAGACAGATGTTATAGAGATGTAGTAATACACAGACAGATGTTATAGAGATGTAGTAATACACAGACAGATGTTATAGAGATGTAGTAATACACAGACAGATGTTATAGAGATGTTATAGAGATGCAGTAATACACAGACAGATGTTATAGAGATGTTATAGAGATGTAGTAATACACAGACAGATGTTATAGAGATGTTATAGAGATGTAGTAATACACAGACAGATGTAATAGAGATGTAGTAATACAGAGACAGATGTTATAGAGATGTAGTAATACACAGACAGATGTTATAGAGATGTAGTAATACACAGACAGATGTTATAGAGATGTAGTAATATACAGACAGATGTTATAGAGATGCAGTAATACACAGACAGATGTTATAGAGATGTAGTAATACACAGACAGATGTTATAGAGATGTAGTAATACACAGACAGATGTTATAGAGATGTAGTAATACACAGACAGATGTTATAGAGATGTTATAGAGATGCAGTAATACACAGACAGATGTTATAGAGATGTTATAGAGATGTAGTAATACACAGACAGATGTTATAGAGATGTAGTAATACAGAGACAGATGTTATAGAGATGTAGTAATACACAGACAGATGTTATAGAGATGTAGTAATACACAGACAGATGTTATAGAGATGTAGTAATACACAGACAGATGTTATAGAGATGCAGTAATACACAGACAGATGTTATAGAGATGTAGTAATACACAGACAGATGTTATAGAGATGTTATAGAGATGTAGTAATACACAGACAGATGTTATAGAGATGTAGTAATACACAGACAGATGTTATAGAGATGTTATAGAGATGTAGTAATACACAGACAGATGTTATAGAGATGTAGTAATACAGAGACCGATGTTATAGAGATGTAGTAATACACAGACAGATGTTATAGAGATGTAGTAATACACAGACAGATGTTATAGAGATGTAGTAATACACAGACAGATGTTATAGAGATGTAGTAATACAGAGACCGATGTTATAGAGATGTAGTAATACACAGACAGATGTTATAGAGATGTAGTAATACACAGACAGATGTTATAGAGATGTAGTAATACACAGACAGATTTTATAGAGATGTAGTAATACACAGACAGATGTTATAGAGATGTAGTAATACACAGACAGATGTTATAGAGATGTTATAGAGATGTAGTAATACACAGACAGATGTTATAGAGATGTAGTAATACACAGACAGATGTTATAGAGATGTAGTAATACACAGACAGATGTTATAGAGATGTAGTAATACACAGACAGATGTTATAGAGATGTAGTAATACACAGACCGATGTTATAGAGATGCAGTAATACACAGACAGATGTTATAGAGATGTAGTAATACACAGACAGATTTTATAGAGATGTAGTAATACACAGACAGATGTTATAGAGATGTAGTAATACACAGACAGATGTTATAGAGATGTTATAGAGATGTAGTAATACACAGACAGATGTTATAGAGATGTAGTAATACACAGACAGATGTTATAGAGATGTAGTAATACACAGACAGATGTTATAGAGATGTAGTAATACACAGACAGATGTTATAGAGATGTTATAGAGATGCAGTAATACACAGACAGATGTTATAGAGATGTTATAGAGATGTAGTAATACACAGACAGATGTTATAGAGATGTTATAGAGATGTAGTAATACACAGACAGATGTTATAGAGATGTAGTAATACAGAGACAGATGTTATAGAGATGTAGTAATACACAGACAGATGTTATAGAGATGTAGTAATACACAGACAGATGTTATAGAGATGTAGTAATACACAGACAGATGTTATAGAGATGCAGTAATACACAGACAGATGTTATAGAGATGTAGTAATACACAGACAGATGTTATAGAGATGTAGTAATACACAGACAGATGTTATAGAGATGCAGTAATACACAGACAGATGTTATAGAGATGTAGTAATACACAGACAGATGTTATAGAGATGTAGTAATACACAGACAGATGTTATAGAGATGTAGTAATACACAGACAGATGTTATAGAGATGTTATAGAGATGCAGTAATACACAGACAGATGTTATAGAGATGTTATAGAGATGTAGTAATACACAGACAGATGTTATAGAGATGTAGTAATACAGAGACAGATGTTATAGAGATGTAGTAATACACAGACAGATGTTATAGAGATGTAGTAATACACAGACAGATGTTATAGAGATGTAGTAATACACAGACAGATGTTATAGAGATGCAGTAATACACAGACAGATGTTATAGAGATGTAGTAATACACAGACAGATGTTATAGAGATGTTATAGAGATGTAGTAATACACAGACAGATGTTATAGAGATGTAGTAATACACAGACAGATGTTATAGAGATGTTATAGAGATGTAGTAATACACAGACAGATGTTATAGAGATGTAGTAATACAGAGACCGATGTTATAGAGATGTAGTAATACACAGACAGATGTTATAGAGATGTAGTAATACACAGACAGCTGTTATAGAGATGTAGTAATACACAGACAGATGTTATAGAGATGTTATAGAGATGTAGTAATACACAGACAGATGTTATAGAGATGTAGTAATACACAGACAGATGTTATAGAGATGTAGTAATACACAGACAGATGTTATAGAGATGTAGTAATACACAGACAGATGTTATAGAGATGTAGTAATACACAGACAGATGTTATAGAGATGTAGTAATACACAGACAGATGTTATAGAGATGTAGTAATACACAGACAGATGTTATAGAGATGTTATAGAGATGTAGTAATACACAGACAGATGTTATAGAGATGTAGTAATACACAGACAGATGTTATAGAGATGTAGTAATACACAGACAGATGTTATAGAGATGTAGTAATACACAGACAGATGTTATAGAGATGTAGTAATACACAGACCGATGTTATAGAGATGCAGTAATACACAGACAGATGTTATAGAGATGTAGTAATACACAGACAGATGTTATAGAGATGTAGTAATACACAGACAGATGTTATAGAGATGTAGTAATACACAGACAGATGTTATAGAGATGTTATAGAGATGTAGTAATGCACAGACAGATGTTATAGAGATGTAGTAATACACAGACAGATGTTATAGAGATGTAGTAATACACAGACAGATGTTATAGAGATGTAGTAATACACAGACAGATGTTATAGAGATGTTATAGAGATGCAGTAATACACAGACAGATGTTATAGAGATGTTATAGAGATGTAGTAATACACAGACAGATGTTATAGAGATGTAGTAATACACAGACAGATGTTATAGAGATGTAGTAATACAGAGACAGATGTTATAGAGATGTAGTAATACACAGACAGATGTTATAGAGATGTAGTAATACACAGACAGATGTTATAGAGATGTAGTAATACACAGACAGATGTTATAGAGATGTAGTAATACACAGACAGATGTTATAGAGATGTAGTAATACACAGACAGATGTTATAGAGATGTTATAGAAATGTAGTAATACACAGACAGATGTTATAGAGATGTAGTAATACACAGACAGATGTTATAGAGATGTAGTAATACACAGACAGATCAACAAGATCAAACAACCCCGACCCCATCGGCTCTACCTCTTGGTCTCTCTCTCACACACACACACACACACACACACACACACACACACACACACACACACACACCCTGCCTCTGATCTTCTGATGGTGCTGTGTGTAGGGCTGAGTAATGGATAGAACCACCCCAGCAGTAAGTCTGGCTCAGACAGAGAAATAAATCCCCCTATAAGGCCAGAGAATGCAGCCCTTCCTGCAGGTGCTGCTGACACACAGAGACAGACAGATAAACAGGCACACTGCTGATACAGAGACAGACTTGGTTCCCTGGTGAACACTCTCGTTCATTAACGTACTGTGACGTCAATTAGACATTCAATCACACAATATGAGAGAACTTGGGAGTCCTGAGAGAAGCTTGAGGACTCCGATTTGTCAGATACGTGTTATTGGTAGTTTCACAAGAGGCAATAACAGTATGTTGTACAGTATGTATGACAGATAAAGTGACAGGACAGGAGGCTCTGATAGATAAACTGACAGGAGGCTCTGATAGATAAACTGACAGGAGGCTCTGATAGATAAACTGACAGGACAGGAGGCTCTGATAGATAAACTGACAGGACAGGAGGCTCTGATAGATAAACTGACAGGAGGCTCTGATAGATAAACTGACAGGAGGCTCTGATTGATAAACTGACAGGAGGCTCTGATTGATAAACTGACAGGAGGCTCTGATTGATAAACTGACAGGAGGCTCTGATAGATAAACTGACAGGAGGCTCTGATAGATAAACTGACAGGACAGGAGGCTCTGATAGATAAACTGACAGGAGGCTCTGATAGATAAACTGACAGGACAGGAGGCTCTGATTGATAAACTGACAGGACAGGAGGCTCTGATAGATAAACTGACAGGAGGCTCTGATAGATAAACTGACAGGAGGCTCTGATAGATAAACTGACAGGAGGCTCTGATAGATAAACTGACAGGAGGCTCTGATAGATAAACTGACAGGAGGCTCTGATAGATAAACTGACAGGACAGGAGGCTCTGATAGATAAACTGACAGGAGGCTCTGATTGATAAACTGACAGGACAGGAGGCTCTGATTGATAAACTGACAGGACAGGAGGCTCTGATAGATAAACTGACAGGAGGCTCTGATAGATAAACTGACAGGAGGCTCTGATAGATAAACTGACAGGAGGCTCTGATTGATAAACTGACAGGAGGCTCTGATTGATAAACTGACAGGAGGCTCTGATTGATAAACTGACAGGAGGCTCTGATAGATAAACTGACAGGAGGCTCTGATAGATAAACTGACAGGACAGGAGGCTCTGATAGATAAACTGACAGGACAGGAGGCTCTGATTGATAAACTGACAGGACAGGAGGCTCTGATAGATAAACTGACAGGAGGCTCTGATAGATAAACTGACAGGAGGCTCTGATAGATAAACTGACAGGAGGCTCTGATAGATAAACTGACAGGAGGCTCTGATTGATAAACTGACAGGACAGGAGGCTCTGATTGATAAACTGACAGGACAGGAGGCTCTGATAGATAAACTGACAGGAGGCTCTGATAGATAAACTGACAGGACAGGAGGCTCTGATAGATAAACTGACAGGACAGGAGGCTCTGATAAATAAACTGACAGGAGGCTCTGATAGATAAACTGACAGGAGGCTCTGATAGATAAACTGACAGGAGGCTCTGATTGATAAACTGACAGGAGGCTCTGATTGATAAACTGACAGGAGGCTCTGATAGATAAACTGACAGGAGGCTCTGATAGATAAACTGACAGGACAGGAGGCTCTGATAGATAAACTGACAGGACAGGAGGCTCTGATTGATAAACTGACAGGACAGGAGGCTCTGATAGATAAACTGACAGGACAGGAGGCTCTGATTGATAAACTGACAGGAGGCTCTGATTGATAAACTGACAGGACAGGAGGCTCTGATTGATAAACTGACAGGAGGCTCTGATTGATAAACTGACAGGAGGCTCTGATAGATAAACTGACAGGACAGGAGGCTCTGATAGATAAACTGACAGGACAGGAGGCTCTGATTGATAAACTGACAGGACAGGAGGCTCTGATTGATAAACTGACAGGAGGCTCTGATAGATAAACTGACAGGACAGGAGGCTCTGATAGATAAACTGACAGGAGGCTCTGATAGATAAACTGACAGGACAGGAGGCTCTGATAGATAAACTGACAGGACAGGAGGCTCTGATTGATAAACTGACAGGACAGGAGGCTCTGATTGATAAACTGACAGGAGGCTCTGATAGATAAACTGACAGGACAGGAGGCTCTGATAGATAAACTGACAGGACAGGAGGCTCTGATTGATAAACTGACAGGACAGGAGGCTCTGATAGATAAACTGACAGGACAGGAGGCTCTGATTGATAAACTGACAGGACAGGAGGCTCTGATAGATAAACTGACAGGACAGGAGGCTCTGATTGATAAACTGACAGGACAGGAGGCTCTGATAGATAAACTGACAGGACAGGAGGCTCTGATTGATAAACTGACAGGACAGGAGGCTCTGATAGATAAACTGACAGGACAGGAGGCTCTGATAGATAAACTGACAGGAGGCTCTGATAGATAAACTGACAGGACAGGAGGCTCTGATAGATAAACTGACAGGACAGGAGGCTCTGATTGATAAACTGACAGGACAGGAGGCTCTGATAGATAAACTGACAGGACAGGAGGCTCTGATTGATAAACTGACAGGACAGGAGGCTCTGATAGATAAACTGACAGGACAGGAGGCTCTGATTGATAAACTGACAGGACAGGAGGCTCTGATAGATAAACTGACAGGACAGGAGGCTCTGATAGATAAACTGACAGGACAGGAGGCTCTGATAGATAAACTGACAGGAGGCTCTGATAGATAAACTGACAGGAGGCTCTGATTGATAAACTGACAGGAGGCTCTGATAGATAAACTGACAGGAGGCTCTGATAGATAAACTGACAGGAGGCTCTGATAGATAAACTGACAGGAGGCTCTGATAGATAAACTGACAGGAGGCTCTGATAGATAAACTGACAGGAGGCTCTGATAGATAAACTGACAGGAGGCTCTGATTGATAAACTGACAGGACAGGAGGCTCTGATAGATAAACTGACAGGACAGGAGGCTCTGATTGATAAACTGACAGGAGGCTCTGATTGATAAACTGACAGGAGGCTCTGATTGATAAACTGACAGGACAGGAGGCTCTGATTGATAAACTGACAGGACAGGAGGCTATGATTGATAAACTGACAGGACAGGAGGCTCTGATAGATAAACTGACAGGACAGGAGGCTCTGATTGATAAACTGACAGGACAGGAGGCTCTGATTGATAAACTGACAGGACAGGAGGCTCTGATTGATAAACTGACAGGACAGGAGGCTCTGATTGATAAACTGACAGGACAGGAGGCTCTGATAGATAAACTGACAGGACAGGAGGCTCTGATTGATAAACTGACAGGACAGGAGGCTCTGATAGATAAACTGACAGGACAGGAGGCTATGATTGATAAACTGACAGGACAGGAGGCTCTGATAGATAAACTGACAGGAGGCTCTGATTGATAAACTGACAGGACAGGAGGCTCTGATTGATAAACTGACAGGACAGGAGGCTCTGATTGATAAACTGACAGGACAGGAGGCTCTGATAGATAAACTGACAGGAGGCTCTGATAGATAAACTGACAGGAGGCTCTGATTGATAAACTGACAGGAGGCTCTGATAGATAAACTGACAGGAGGCTCTGATTGATAAACTGACAGGACAGGAGGCTCTGATTGATAAACTGACAGGAGGCTCTGATTGATAAACTGACAGGAGGCTCTGATAGATAAACTGACAGGACAGGAGGCTCTGATAAATAAACTGACAGGAGGCTCTGATAGATAAACTGACAGGACAGGAGGCTCTGATAGATAAACTGACAGGAGGCTCTGATAGATAAACTGACAGGAGGCTCTGATTGATAAACTGACAGGACAGGAGGCTCTGATAGATAAACTGACAGGACAGGAGGCTCTGATAGATAAACTGACAGGACAGGAGGCTCTGATAGATAAACTGACAGGACAGGAGGCTCTGATTGATAAACTGACAGGACAGGAGGCTCTGATTGATAAACTGACAGGACAGGAGGCTCTGATAGATAAACTGACAGGACAGGAGGCTCTGATTGATAAACTGACAGGAGGCTCTGATTGATAAACTGACAGGACAGGAGGCTCTGATAGATAAACTGACAGGACAGGAGGCTCTGATAGATAAACTGACAGGACAGGAGGCTCTGATAGATAAACTGACAGGACAGGAGGCTCTGATTGATAAACTGACAGGACAGGAGGCTCTGCTATTCCAGTTTCAACTGTTCTGCCTGCGGTTATGGAACCCCTACCTGTCCCAGACCTGCTGTTTTCAACTCTTAATGATCGGCTATGAAAAGCCAACTGAGATTTATTCCTGATTATTATTTGACCATGCTTGTCACTTATGAACATTTTTGAACATCTTGGCATGGTTCTGTTATAATCTCCACCGGCACAGCCAGAAGAGGACTGGCCACCCCTCATAGCCTGGTTCCTCTCTAGGTTTCTTCCTAGGCTTTCGCCTTTCTAGGGAGTTTTTCCTAGCCACCGTGCTTCTACACCTGCATTACTAGCTGTTTGGGGTTTTAGGCTGGGTTTCTGTACAGCACTTCGAGATATTAGCTGATGTAAGAAGGGCTATATAAAATAAAATTGAAATTGATTGATTGATAAACTGACAGGACAGGAGGCTCTGATTGATAAACTGACAGGACAGGAGGCTCTGATTGATAAACTGACAGGACAGGAGGCTCTGCTATTCCAGTTTCAACTGTTCTGCCTGCGGTTATGGAACCCCTACCTGTCCCAGACCTGCTGTTTTCAACTCTTAATGATCGGCTATGAAAAGCCAACTGAGATTTATTCCTGATTATTATTTGACCATGCTTGTCACTTATGAACATTTTTGAACATCTTGGCATGGTTCTGTTATAATCTCCACCCGGCACAGCCAGAAGAGGACTGGCCACCCCTCATAGCCTGGTTCCTCTCTAGGTTTCTTCCTAGGCTTTCGCCTTTCTAGGGAGTTTTTCCTAGCCACCGTGCTTCTACACCTGCATTACTAGCTGTTTGGGGTTTTAGGCTGGGTTTCTGTACAGCACTTCGAGATATTAGCTGATGTAAGAAGGGCTATATAAAATAAAATTGAAATTGATTGATTGATAAACTGACAGGACAGGAGGCTCTGATTGATAAACTGACAGGACAGGAGGCTCTGATTGATAAACTGACAGGACAGGAGGCTCTGATTGATAAACTGACAGGACAGGAGGCTCTGATAGATAAACTGACAGGACAGGAGGCTCTGATAGATAAACTGACAGGACAGGAGGCTCTGATAGATAAACTGACAGGACAGGAGGCTCTGATAGATAAACTGACAGGAGGCTCTGATAGATAAACTGACAGGACAGGAGGCTCTGATTGATAAACTGACAGGACAGGAGGCTCTGATTGATAAACTGACAGGACAGGAGGCTCTGATAGATAAACTGACAGGACAGGAGGCTCTGATTGATAAACTGACAGGACAGGAGGCTCTGATTGATAAACTAACAGGAGGCTCTGATTGATAAACTGACAGGACAGGAGGCTCTGATTGATAAACTGACAGGACGGGAGGCTCTGATTGATAAACTGACAGGACAGGAGGCTCTGATTGATAAACTGACAGAACAGGAGGCTCTGATTGATAAACTGACAGGACAGGAGGCTCTGATAGATAAACTGACAGGACAGGAGGCTCTGATAGATAAACTGACAGGAGGCTCTGATTGATAAACTGACAGGACAGGAGGCTCTGATTGATAAACTGACAGCACAGGAGGCTCTGATTGATAAACTGACAGGAGGCTCTGATAGATAAACTGACAGGAGGCTCTGATAGATAAACTGACAGGACAGGAGGCTCTGATTGATAAACTGACAGGACAGGAGGCTCTGATAGATAAACTGACAGGACAGGAGGCTCTGATAGATAAACTGACAGGACAGGAGGCTCTGATAGATAAACTGACAGGAGGCTCTGATAGATAAACTGACAGGAGGCTCTGATAGATAAACTGACAGGACAGGAGGCTCTGATTGATAAACTGACAGGACAGGAGGCTCTGATAGATAAACTGACAGGACAGGAGGCTCTGATTGATAAACTGACAGGACAGGAGGCTCTGATTGATAAACTGACAGGAGGCTCTGATTGATAAACTGACAGGAGGCTCTGATAGATAAACTGACAGGACAGGAGGCTCTGATTGATAAACTGACAGGACAGGAGGCTCTGATTGATAAACTGACAGGAGGCTCTGATAGATAAACTGACAGGACAGGAGGCTCTGATTGATAAACTGACAGGACAGGAGGCTCTGATTGATAAACTGACAGGAGGCTCTGATAGATAAACTGACAGGACAGGAGGCTCTGATAGATAAACTGACAGGACAGGAGGCTCTGATTGATAAACTGACAGGACAGGAGGCTCTGATTGATAAACTGACAGGACAGGAGGCTCTGATTGATAAACTGACAGGACAGGAGGCTCTGATTGATAAACTGACAGGAGGCTCTGATAGATAAACTGACAGGACAGGAGGCTCTGATAGATAAACTGACAGGACAGGAGGCTCTGATAGATAAACTGACAAGAGGCTCTGATAGATAAACTGACAGGACAGGAGGCTCTGATTGATAAACTGACAGGAGGCTCTGATTGATAAACTGACAGGAGGCTCTGATTGATAAACTGACAGGAGGCTCTGATAGATAAACTGACAGGAGGCTCTGATTGATAAACTGACAGGAGGCTCTGATAGATAAACTGACAGGAGGCTCTGATTGATAAACCGACAGGAGGCTCTGATTGATAAACTGACAGGACAGGAGGCTCTGATTGATAAACTGACAGGACAGGAGGCTCTGATTGATAAACTGACAGGACAGGAGGCTCTGATAGATAAACTGACAGGACAGGAGGCTCTGAATGATAAACTGACAGGACAGGAGGCTCTGATAGATAAACTGACAGGAGGCTCTGATAGATAAACTGACAGGACAGGAGGCTCTGATTGATAAACTGACAGGACAGGAGGCTCTGATTGATAAACTGACAGGAGGCTCTGATAGATAAACTGACAGGACAGAGGCTCTGATTGATAAACTGACAGGAGGCTCTGATAGATAAACTGACAGGAGGCTCTGAATGATAAACTGACAGGACAGGAGGCTCTGATTGATAAACTGACAGGAGGCTCTGATAGATAAACTGACAGGAGGCTCTGATTGATAAACTGACAGGACAGGAGGCTCTGATTGATAAACTGACAGGACAGGAGGCTCTGATTGATAAACTGACAGGACAGGAGGCTCTGATAGATAAACTGACAGGACAGGAGGCTCTGAATGATAAACTGACAGGACAGGAGGCTCTGATAGATAAACTGACAGGAGGCTCTGATAGATAAACTGACAGGAGGCTCTGATAGATAAACTGACAGGAGGCTCTGATAGATAAACTGACAGGAGGCTCTGATAGATAAACTGACAGGAGGCTCTGATAGATAAACTGACAGGAGGCTCTGATAGATAAACTGACAGGAGGCTCTGATAGATAAACTGACAGGACAGGAGGCTCTGATTGATAAACTGACAGGACAGGAGGCTCTGATTGATAAACTGACAGGACAGGAGGCTCTGATAGATAAACTGACAGGAGGCTCTGATAGATAAACTGACAGGACAGGAGGCTCTGATTGATAAACTGACAGGACAGGAGGCTCTGATTGATAAACTGACAGGACAGGAGGCTCTGATAGATAAACTGACAGGAGGCTCTGATAGATAAACTGACAGGACAGGAGGCTCTGATAGATAAACTGACAGGACAGGAGGCTCTGATTGATAAACTGACAGGACAGGAGGCTCTGATAGATAAACTGACAGGACAGGAGGCTCTGATAGATAAACTGACAGGAGGCTCTGATTGATAAACTGACAGGACAGGAGGCTCTGATAGATAAACTGACAGGAGGCTCTGATAGATAAACTGACAGGAGGCTCTGATAGATAAACTGACAGGACAGGAGGCTCTGATTGATAAACTGACAGGACAGGAGGCTCTGATAGATAAACTGACAGGACAGGAGGCTCTGATTGATAAACTGACAGGACAGGAGGCTCTGATAGATAAACTGACAGGAGGCTCTGATAGATAAACTGACAGGAGGCTCTGATAGATAAACTGACAGGACAGGGAGGCTCTGATTGATAAACTGACAGGACAGGAGGCTCTGATTGATAAACTGACAGGACAGGAGGCTCTGATAGATAAACTGACAGGAGGCTCTGATAGATAAACTAACAGGACAGGAGGCTCTGATAGATAAACTGACAGGACAGGAGGCTCTGATAGATAAACTGACAGGAGGCTCTGATAGATAAACTAACAGGACAGGAGGCTCTGATAGATAAACTGACAGGACAGGAGGCTCTGATAGATAAACTGACAGGACAGGAGGCTCTGATAGATAAACTGACAGGAGGCTCTGATTGATAAACTGACAGGACAGGAGGCTCTGATAGATAAACTGACAGGAGGCTCTTATAGATAAACTGACAGGAGGCTCTGATAGATAAACTGACAGGACAGGAGGCTCTGATTGATAAACTGACAGGACAGGAGGCTCTGATTGATAAACTGACAGGACAGGAGGCTCTGATTGATAAACTGACAGGACAGGAGGCTCTGATAGATAAACTGACAGGACAGGAGGCTCTGATAGATAAACTGACAGGACAGGAGGCTCTGATAGATAAACTGACAGGAGGCTCTGATAGATAAACTGACAGGACAGGAGGCTCTGATAGATAAACTGACAGGACAGGAGGCTCTGATAGATAAACTGACAGGACAGGCGGCTCTGATAGATAAACTGACAGGAGGCTCTGATAGATAAACTGACAGGACAGGAGGCTCTGATTGATAAACTGACAGGACAGGAGGCTCTGATTGATAAACTGACAGGACAGGAGGCTCTGATAGATAAACTGACAGGACAGGAGGCTCTGATTGATAAACTGACAGGACAGGAGGCTCTGATTGATAAACTAACAGGAGGCTCTGATTGATAAACTGACAGGACAGGAGGCTCTGATTGATAAACTGACAGGACAGGAGGCTCTGATAGATAAACTGACAGGACAGGAGGCTCTGATAGATAAACTGACAGGAGGCTCTGATTGATAAACTGACAGGACAGGAGGCTCTGATTGATAAACTGACAGCACAGGAGGCTCTGATTGATAAACTGACAGGAGGCTCTGATAGATAAACTGACAGGAGGCTCTGATAGATAAACTGACAGGACAGGAGGCTCTGATTGATAAACTGACAGGACAGGAGGCTCTGATAGATAAACTGACAGGACAGGAGGCTCTGATAGATAAACTGACAGGACAGGAGGCTCTGATAGATAAACTGACAGGAGGCTCTGATAGATAAACTGACAGGAGGCTCTGATAGATAAACTGACAGGACAGGAGGCTCTGATTGATAAACTGACAGGACAGGAGGCTCTGATAGATAAACTGACAGGACAGGAGGCTCTGATTGATAAACTGACAGGACAGAAAGCTCTGATTGATAAACTGACAGGAGGCTCTGATTGATAAACTGACAGGAGGCTCTGATAGATAAACTGACAGGACAGGAGGCTCTGATTGATAAACTGACAGGACAGGAGGCTCTGATAGATAAACTGACAGGACAGGAGGCTCTGATTGATAAACTGACAGGACAGGAGGCTCTGATTGATAAACTGACAGGACAGGAGGCTCTGATTGATAAACTGACAGGACAGGAGGCTCTGATTGATAAACTGACAGGAGGCTCTGATAGATAAACTGACAGGACAGGAGGCTCTGATAGATAAACTGACAGGACAGGAGGCTCTGATAGATAAACTGACAAGAGGCTCTGATAGATAAACTGACAGGACAGGAGGCTCTGATTGATAAACTGACAGGAGGCTCTGATTGATAAACTGACAGGAGGCTCTGATTGATAAACTGACAGGAGGCTCTGATAGATAAACTGACAGGAGGCTCTGATTGATAAACTGACAGGAGGCTCTGATAGATAAACTGACAGGAGGCTCTGATTGATAAACTGACAGGAGGCTCTGATTGATAAACTGACAGGACAGGAGGCTCTGATTGATAAACTGACAGGACAGGAGGCTCTGATTGATAAACTGACAGGACAGGAGGCTCTGATAGATAAACTGACAGGACAGGAGGCTCTGAATGATAAACTGACAGGACAGGAGGCTCTGATAGATAAACTGACAGGAGGCTCTGATAGATAAACTGACAGGAGGCTCTGATAGATAAACTGACAGGAGGCTCTGATAGATAAACTGACAGGAGGCTCTGATAGATAAACTGACAGGAGGCTCTGATAGATAAACTGACAGGACAGGAGGCTCTGATAGATAAACTGACAGGACAGGAGGCTCTGATAGATAAACTGACAGGAGGCTCTGATAGATAAACTGACAGGACAGGAGGCTCTGATTGATAAACTGACAGGACAGGAGGCTCTGATAGATAAACTGACAGGAGGCTCTGATAGATAAACTGACAGGACAGGAGGCTCTGATTGATAAACTGACAGGACAGGAGGCTCTGATTGATAAACTGACAGGACAGGAGGCTCTGATAGATAAACTGACAGGAGGCTCTGATAGATAAACTGACAGGACAGGAGGCTCTGATAGATAAACTGACAGGACAGGAGGCTCTGATTGATAAACTGACAGGACAGGAGGCTCTGATAGATAAACTGACAGGACAGGAGGCTCTGATAGATAAACTGACAGGAGGCTCTGATTGATAAACTGACAGGACAGGAGGCTCTGATAGATAAACTGACAGGAGGCTCTGATAGATAAACTGACAGGAGGCTCTGATAGATAAACTGACAGGACAGGAGGCTCTGATTGATAAACTGACAGGACAGGAGGCTCTGATAGATAAACTGACAGGACAGGAGGCTCTGATTGATAAACTGACAGGACAGGAGGCTCTGATAGATAAACTGACAGGAGGCTCTGATAGATAAACTGACAGGAGGCTCTGATAGATAAACTGACAGGACAGGAGGCTCTGATTGATAAACTGACAGGACAGGAGGCTCTGATTGATAAACTGACAGGACAGGAGGCTCTGATAGATAAACTGACAGGAGGCTCTGATAGATAAACTAACAGGACAGGAGGCTCTGATAGATAAACTGACAGGACAGGAGGCTCTGATTGATAAACTGACAGGACAGGAGGCTCTGATAGATAAACTGACAGGACAGGAGGCTCTGATAGATAAACTGACAGGAGGCTCTGATTGATAAACTGACAGGACAGGAGGCTCTGATAGATAAACTGACAGGAGGCTCTGATAGATAAACTGACAGGAGGCTCTGATAGATAAACTGACAGGACAGGAGGCTCTGATAGATAAACTGACAGGACAGGAGGCTCTGATAGATAAACTGACAGGACAGGAGGCTCTGATTGATAAACTGACAGGACAGGAGGCTCTGATAGATAAACTGACAGGACAGGAGGCTCTGATTGATAAACTGACAGGACAGGAGGCTCTGATTGATAAACTGACAGGACAGGAGGCTCTGATAGATAAACTGACAGGAGGCTCTGATAGATAAACTGACAGGAGCCTTAACATAAGGGTATATCTACTACTATAACATTGTTGTATATCCACCAGTATAACACTGGTTTTCCAGTCAAACAGTAGCATAAGACCTCTCTCTGTTCACCTTGGTCTAGATGTTACTGTTCTGCTCTTACATTGATGTTACAGAAGACTATAGTTTTATGGAAAGGTGTGGAGCGTTAAGGAAACAGAGTCAACGTTTTGTCCAGTCAGGGACAGTGATTCCTACCTTGTGAGTTCCTATGCTGCCCTGGTCCATTTTGGAGACAGTCATCTGTAGAACAGGAGAGGAAAACACTGTTGGATTACACTGTTAGATTACACTGTTAGATTACACTGTTAGATTACACTGTTAGATCACACTGTTAGATCACACTGTTAGATCACACCGTTAGAGTACACTGTTAGAGTACACTGTTAGAGTACACTGTTAGAGTACACTGTTAGATCACACTGTTAGAGTACACTGTTAGATTACACTGTTAGATTACACTGTTAGATGACACTGTTAGATTACACTGTTAGATCACACCGTTAGAGTACACTGTTAGAGTACACTGTTAGAGTACACTGTTAGAGTACACTGTTAGAGTACACTTGAAACAGGTTACTGGGTTGACTATGGGTCTATGTACATAACATGGTAAGCATTTAAGAGTCCAAAGCAAACTACATGTTGTCAGCATCATCATACAGGAATCCCACAGAGGCCAGATTATGATCCATTCTCTGCAGGTCACTGTAATGCACACTAAGGTCGGGAGGCACAAGGCTGCTTACGTACTGCTGCATGGTGCATCATGGGAAACAGGCTGAGGTAGTGCGTTGTAAGGACATGTTGTTCTCATGCTACTCACCCATGTTTACTGTCATCATCAGGAAGTGTTCTTGTTGAACTCAGCGCACAGAGCTCAACTCCTCTGGCCTGGCTCTGAGCTCAACTCCTCTGGCCTGGCTCTGAGCTCAACTCCTCTGGCCTGGCTCTGAGCTCAACTCCTCTGGCCTGGCTCTGAGCTCAACTCCTCTGGTGTGGTAAAGTCTTCACCCTGAGAGGAAGGCCAAACACACAGGTTACAGTACATATTACACGGTCCACGTTACATTACAACTCCTCTGTCCTCTCTCCTCTGTCCTCTCTCCTCTGTCCTCTCTCCTCTGTCCTCTCTCCTCTGTCCTCTCTCCTCTGTCCTCTCTCCTCTGTCCTCTCTGGCCTGCTTTTGAAAAAGGTCAAAGGTAATGGAGGAGATGCGACGAGGAGAGGGAAAGTGGAATAAAATGTGTTTGTATGAAATGAGACTCTCCTTCACTACTCACGCGTCATCGGGCAAATGATGTTTACAGGGTGGAATTACAAAATAATGTATAAAGTGATAAAAACAAATGCAGCTAGTTGAGCAAGACATTGTATAGATAAAAGGATAAGTAGCATATTGTTTTGAAATGTTTGCGAAAACAAACAGCTGATTAAAGAATTCCATTCAGGAGCGTTTGATGATGGACGAGCCAGTTAACCCCCCAGGCTAGATGATAGAGCCAGTTAACCCCCCAGGCTAGATGATAGAGCCAGTTAACCCCCCAGGCTAGATGATAGAGCCAGTTAACCCCCCAGGCTAGATGATAGAGCCAGTTAACCCCCAGGCTGGATGATAGAGCCAGTTAACCCCCAGGCTGGATGATAGAGCCAGTTAACCCCCCAGGCTAGATGATAGAGCCAGTTAACCCCCCAGGCTGGATGATAGAGCCAGTTAACCCCCCAGGCTAGATGATAGAGCCAGTTAACCCCCCAGGCTGGATGATAGAGCCAGTTAACCCCCCAGGCTAGATGATAGAGCCAGTTAACCCCCCAGGCTGGATGATAGAGCCAGTTAACCCCCCAGGCTGGATGATAGAGCCAGTTAACCCCCCAGGCTAGATGATAGAGCCAGTTAACCCCCCAGGCTGGATGATAGAGCCAGTTAACCCCCAGGCTAGATGATAGAGCCAGTTAACCCCCAGGCTAGATGATAGAGCCAGTTAACCCCCAGGCTAGATGATAGAGCCAGTTAACCCCCCCAGGCTAGATGATAGAGCCAGTTAACCCCCCAGGCTAGATGATAGAGCCAGTTAACCCCCAGGCTAGATGATAGAGCCAGTTAACCCCCCAGGCTAGATGATAGAGCCAGTTAACCCCCCAGGCTGGATGATCGAGCCAGTTAACCCCCAGGCTAGATGATAGAGCCAGTTAACCCCCAGGCTGGATGATAGAGCCAGTTAACCCCCAGGCTAGATGATAGAGCCAGTTAACCCCCCAGGCTGGATGATAGAGCCAGTTAACCCCCCAGGCTAGATGATAGAGCCAGTTAACCCCCAGGCTGGATGATAGAGCCAGTTAACCCCCAGGCTAGATGATAGAGCCAGTTAACCCCCCAGGCTAGATGATAGAGCCAGTTAACCCCCAGGCTAGATGATAGAGCCAGTTAACCCCCCAGGCTGGATGATAGAGCCAGTTAACCCCCAGGCTAGATGATAGAGCCAGTTAACCCCCAGGCTAGATGATAGAGCCAGTTAACCCCCAGGCTAGATGATAGAGCCAGTTAACCCCCCAGGCTAGATGATAGAGCCAGTTAACCCCCAGGCTAGATGATAGAGCCAGTTAACCCCCAGGCTAGATGATAGAGCCAGTTAACCCCCCAGGCTAGATGATAGAGCCAGTTAACCCCCCCAGGCTAGATGATAGAGCCAGTTAACCCCCCAGGCTAGATGATAGAGCCAGTTAACCCCCCAGGCTAGATGATAGAGCCAGTTAACCCCCAGGCTAGATGATAGAGCCAGTTAACCCCCAGGCTAGATGATAGAGCCAGTTAACCCCCCGGGCTGGATGAACGAGCCAGTTAACCCCCCAGGCTAGATGATAGAGCCAGTTAACCCCCCAGGCTGGATGATAGAGCCAGTTAACCCCCCAGGCTAGATGATAGAGCCAGTTAACCCCCAGGCTAGATGATAGAGCCAGTTAACCCCGCAGGCTGGATGATAGAGCCAGTTAACCCCCCAGGCTGGATGATAGAGCCAGTTAACCCCCAGGCTAGATGATAGAGCCAGTTAACCCCCCAGGCTAGATGATAGAGCCAGTTAACCCCCCAGGCTAGATGATAGAGCCAGTTAACCCCCAGGCTAGATGATAGAGCCAGTTAACCCCCAGGCTAGATGATAGAGCCAGTTAACCCCCCAGGCTGGATGATAGAGCCAGTTAACCCCCCAGGCTAGATGATAGAGCCAGTTAACCCCCCAGGCTAGATGATAGAGCCAGTTAACCCCCAGGCTGGATGATAGAGCCAGTTAACCCCCCAGGCTAGATGATAGAGCCAGTTAACCCCCAGGCTAGATGATAGAGCCAGTTAACCCCCCAGGCTAGATGATAGAGCCAGTTAACCCCCCAGGCTAGATGATAGAGCCAGTTAACCCCCCAGGCTAGATGATAGAGCCAGTTAACCCCACAGGCTGGATGATAGAGCCAGTTAACCCCCCAGGCTGGATGATAGAGCCAGTTAACCCCCCAGGCTAGATGATAGAGCCAGTTAACCCCCAGGCTAGATGATAGAGCCAGTTAACCCCCCAGGCTAGATGATAGAGCCAGTTAACCCCCCAGGCTAGATGATAGAGCCAGTTAACCCCCCAGGCTGGATGATAGAGCCAGTTAACCCCCCAGGCTAGATGATAGAGCCAGTTAACCCCCCAGGCTAGATGATAGAGCCAGTTAACCCCCAGGCTAGATGATAGAGCCAGTTAACCCCCAGGCTAGATGATAGAGCCAGTTAACCCCCAGGCTAGATGATAGAGCCAGTTAACCCCCAGGCTAGATGATAGAGCCAGTTAACCCCCCAGGCTGGATGATAGAGCCAGTTAACCCCCCAGGCTAGATGATAGAGCCAGTTAACCCCCCAGGCTAGATGATAGAGCCAGTTAACCCCCAGGCTGGATGATAGAGCCAGTTAACCCCCAGGCTAGATGATAGAGCCAGTTAACCCCCAGGCTGGATGATAGAGCCAGTTAACCCCCAGGCTGGATGATAGAGCCAGTTAACCCCCAGGCTAGATGATAGAGCCAGTTAACCCCCAGGCTAGATGATAGAGCCAGTTAACCCCCCAGGCTGGATGATAGAGCCAGTTAACCCCCAGGCTAGATGATAGAGCCAGTTAACCCCCCAGGCTAGATGATAGAGCCAGTTAACCCCCCAGGCTGGATGATAGAGCCAGTTAACCCCCAGGCTGGATGATAGAGCCAGTTAACCCCCCAGGCTGGATGATAGAGCCAGTTAACCCCCCAGGCTAGATGATAGAGCCAGTTAACCCCCCAGGCTAGATGATAGAGCCAGTTAACCCCCAGGCTAGATGATAGAGCCAGTTAACCCCCAGGCTAGATGATAGAGCCAGTTAACCCCCAGGCTAGATGATAGAGCCAGTTAACCCCCAGGCTAGATGATAGAGCCAGTTAACCCCCAGGCTAGATGATAGAGCCAGTTAACCCCCCAGGCTGGATGATAGAGCCAGTTAACCC
This sequence comes from Coregonus clupeaformis, assembly GCF_020615455.1. Lineage (NCBI taxonomy): Eukaryota > Metazoa > Chordata > Actinopteri > Salmoniformes > Salmonidae > Coregonus > Coregonus clupeaformis. The sequence continues at coordinate 11,967,613 of NC_059225.1, read as the reverse complement.
CCCAGGCTAGATGATAGAGCCAGTTAACCCCCCAGGCTAGATGATAGAGCCAGTTAACCCCCAGGCTAGATGATAGAGCCAGTTAACCCCCCAGGCTGGATGATAGAGCCAGTTAACCCCCCAGGCTGGATGATAGAGCCAGTTAACCCCCCAGGCTAGATGATAGAGCAGTGTGTAACCACAGTGACACAGGTACAGACCACAAATAGTTCCAGTTTTAAGTTTTAATAGTCGTACGTACAGCATACACATGGTAGACACCGTCCAACTAAATGCTTCCTGGCAGGTTCCTTCTCCACATACACATGGTAGACACCGTCCAACTAAATGCTTCCTGGCAGGTTCCTTCTCCACATACACATGGTAGACACCGTCCAACTAAATGCTTACTGGCAGGTTCCTTCTCCACATACACATGGTAGACACCGTCCAACTAAATGCTTCCTGGCAGGTTCCTTCTCCACATACACATGGTAGACACCGTCCAACTAAATGCTTCCTGGCAGGTTCCTTCTCCACATACACATGGTAGACACCGTCCAACTAAATGCTTCCTGGCAGGTTCCTTCTCCACATACACATGGTAGACACCGTCCAACTAAATGCTTCCTGGCAGGTTCCTTCTCCACATACACATGGTAGACACCGTCCAACTAAATGCTTCCTGGCAGGTACCTTCTCCACATACACATGGTAGACACCGTCCAACTAAATGCTTCCTGGCAGGTTCCTTCTCCACATACACATGGTAGACACCGTCCAACTAAATGCTTCCTGGCAGGTTCCTTCTCCACATACACATGGTAGACACCGTCCAACTAAATGCTTCCTGGCAGGTTCCTTCTCCACATACACATGGTAGACACCGTCCAACTAAATGCTTCCTGGCAGGTTCCTTCTCCACATACACATGGTATTCACCGTCCAACTAAATGCTTCCTGGCAGGTTCCTTCTCCACATACACATGGTAGACACCGTCCAACTAAATGCTTCCTGGCAGGTTCCTTCTCCACATACACATGGTAGACACCGTCCAACTAAATGCTTCCTGGCAGGTTCCTTCTCCACATACACATGGTAGACACCGTCCAACTAAATGCTTCCTGGCAGGTTCCTTCTCCACATACACATGGTAGACATCGTCCAACTAAATGCTTCCTGGCAGGTTCCTTCTCCACATACACATGGTAGACACCGTCCAACTAAATGATTCCTGGCAGGTTCCTTCTCCACATACACATGGTAGACACCGTCCAACTAAATGCTTCCTGGCAGGTTCCTTCTCCACATACACATGGTATTCACCGTCCAACTAAATGCTTACTGGCAGGTTCCTTCTCCACAATTCAACAACAATAAGAAATAATATAATAACAATATAAAGTAAATGGATCAGTAGAACAGAATAAACATTAGCATCAGTATAATACAGGAAGGAAGAACTTATACAACTTATAATATTTACAGGTGTTTTGGGGAAGGGGGGATGGGGACAGGGTATAAACTGAGGGGAAGGGGAGATGGGGACAGGGTATAAACTGAGGGGAAGGGGGGATGGGGACAGGGTATAAACTGAGGGGAAGGGGGATGGGGACAGGGTATAAACTGAGGGGAAGGGGGATGGGGACAGGGTATAAACTGAGGGGAAGGGGGATGGGGACAGGGTATAAACTGAGGGGAAGGGGGAAGGGGACAGGGTATAAACTGAGGGGAAGGGGGGATGGGGACAGGGTATAAACTGAGGGGAAGGGGGGATGGGGACAGGGTATAAACTGAGGGGAAGGAGGGGATGGGGACAGGGTATAAACTGAGGGGAAGGGGGATGGGGACAGGGTATAAACTGAGGGGAAGGAGGGATGGGGACAGGGTATAAACTGAGGGGAAGGAGGGGATGGGGACAGGGTATAAACTGAGGGGAAGGGGGGATGGGACAGGGTATAAACTGAGGGGAAGGAGGGATGGGGACAGGGTATAAACTGAGGGGAAGGGGGGATGGGGACAGGGTATAAACTGAAGGGAAGGGGGATGGGGACAGGGTATAAACTGAGGGGAAGGAGGGATGGGGACAGGGTATAAACTGAGGGGAAGGGGGGATGGGGACAGGGTATAAACTGAGGGGAAGGGGGATGGGGACAGGGTATAAACTGAGGGGAAGGGGGATGGGGACAGGGTATAAACTGAGGGGAAGGGGGGATGGGGACAGGGTATAAACTGAGGGGAAGGGGAGATGGGGACAGGGTATAAACTGAGGGGAAGGGGGGATGGGGACAGGGTATAAACTGAGGGGAAGGGGGGATGGGGAGAGTGTATAAACTGAGGGGAAGGGGAGATGGGGACAGGGTATAAACTGAGGGGAAGGGGGGATGGGGACAGGGTATAAACTGAGGGGAAGGGGGGATGGGGACAAGGTATAAACTGAGGGGAAGGGGGGGATGGGGACAGGGTATAAACTGAGGGGAAGGGGGGAGATGGGGACAGGGTATAAACTGAGGGGAAGGGGGGGATGGGGACAGGGTATAAACTGAGGGGAAGGGGAGATGGGGACAGGGTATAAACTGAGGGGAAGGGGGGATGGGGACAGGGTATAAACTGAGGGGAAGGGGGATGGGGACAGGGTATAAACTGAGGGGAAGGGGGATGGGGACAGGGTATAAACTGAGGGGAAGGGGGAAGGGGACAGGGTATAAACTGAGGGGAAGGGGGGATGGGGACAGGGTATAAACTGAGGGGAAGGGGGGATGGGGACAGGGTATAAACTGAGGGGAAGGAGGGGATGGGGACAGGGTATAAACTGAGGGGAAGGGGGATGGGGACAGGGTATAAACTGAGGGGAAGGAGGGATGGGGACAGGGTATAAACTGAGGGAAGGAGGGGATGGGGACAGGGTATAAACTGAGGGGAAGGGGGATGGGACAGGGTATAAACTGAGGGGAAGGAGGGATGGGGACAGGGTATAAACTGAGGGGAAGGGGAAGGGGGGATGGGGACAGGGTATAAACTGAAGGGAAGGGGGGATGGGGACAGGGTATAAACTGAGGGGAAGGAGGGATGGGGACAGGGTATAAACTGAGGGGAAGGGGGGATGGGGACAGGGTATAAACTGAGGGGAAGGGGGGATGGGGACAGGGTATAAACTGAGGGGAAGGGGGATGGGGACAGGGTATAAACTGAGGGGAAGGGGGATGGGGACAGGGTATAAACTGAGGGGAAGGGGGGAGGGGACAGGGTATAAACTGAGGGGAAGGGGGGATGGGGACAGTGTATAAACTGAGGGGAAGGGGAGATGGGGACAGGGTATAAACTGAGGGGAAGGGGGATGGGGACAGGGTATAAACTGAGGGGAAGGGGGATGGGGACAGGGTATAAACTGAGGGGAAGGGGGGATGGGGACAAGGTATAAACTGAGGGGAAGGGGGGGATGGGGACAGGGTATAAACTGAGGGGAAGGGGGGAGATGGGGACAGGGTATAAACTGAGGGGAAGGGGGGATGGGGACAGGGTATAAACTGAGGGGAAGGGGAGATGGGGACAGGGTATAAACTGAGGGGAAGGGGGGATGGGGACAGGGTATAAACTGAGGGGAAGGAGGGGATGGGGACAGGGTATAAACTGAGGGGAAGGGGGGATGGGGACAGGGTATAAACTGAGGGGAAGGAGGGGATGGGGACAGGGTATAAACTGAGGGGAAGGGGGGATGGGGACAGGGTATAAACTGAGGGGAAGGAGCATCATAAGAATCTGGCACGTTTACATTGACCACCTTTATTATGTCTTTATCATAGTTTCACACTGAATCTCTTGAGGTGGCTCTATGTCCACTCACTGGACTCTACCCACACACTCACACATACTACACACACACTCCAACACACACACACACACACACACTCCAACACACACACATACTACACACACACTCCAACACACACACACACTCCAACACACACACACACACACTCACACATACTACACTGACACTCCAACACACACACACACACACACACACACACGCATATTGATGCCACACACGCATATTGATGCCACACACTCACTCACACGCTTTCACACTTCACATACCCTGCTGCCACTCTGTTTATTATCTATCCTGATTGACTAGTCACTTTTACCCCTACCTACATGTACATATTACCTCAACTACCAACACTGCTGCTACTCTGTTTATTATTTATCCTGATTGACTAGTCACTTTTACCCCTACCTACATGTACATATTACCTCAACTACCAACACTGCTGCTACTCTGTTTATTATCTATCCTGATTGACTAGTCACTTTTACCCCTACCTACATGTACATATTACCTCAACTACCAACACTGCTGCTACTCTGTTTATTATTTATCCTGATTGACTAGTCACTTTTACCCCTACCTACATGTACATATTACCTCAACTACCAACACTGCTGCTACTCTGTTTATTATCTATCCTGATTGACTAGTCACTTTTACCCCCTACCTACATGTACATATTACCTCAACTACCAACACTGCTGCTACTCTGTTTATTATCTATCCTGATTGACTAGTCACTTTTACCCCTACCTACATGTACATATTACCTCAACTACCAACACTGCTGCTACTCTGTTTATTATCTATCCTGATTGACTAGTCACTTTTACCCCTACCTGCATGTACATATTACCTCAACTACCAACACTGCTGCTACTCTGTTTATTATCTATCCTGATTGACTAGTCACTTTTACCCCTACCTACATGTACATATTACCTCAACTACCAACACTGCTGCTACTCTGTTTATTATCTATCCTGATTGACTAGTCACTTTTACCCCTACCTACATGTACATATTACCTCAACTACCAACACTGCTGCTACTCTGTTTATTATCTATCCTGATTGACTAGTCACTTTTACCCCTACCTACATGTACATATTACCTCAACTACCAACACTGCTGCTACTCTGTTTATTATCTATCCTGATTGACTAGTCACTTTTACCCCTACCTGCATGTACATATTACCTCAACTACCAACACTGCTGCTACTCTGTTTATTATCTATCCTGATTGACTAGTCACTTTTACCCCTACCTACATGTACATATTACCTCAACTACCAACACTGCTGCTACTCTGTTTATTATCTATCCTGATTGACTAGTCACTTTTACCCCTACCTACATGTACATATTACCTCAACTACCAACACTGCTGCTACTCTGTTTATTATCTATCCTGATTGACTAGTCACTTTTACCCCTACCTGCATGTACATATTACCTCAACTACCAACACTGCTGCTACTCTGTTTATTATCTATCCTGATTGACTAGTCACTTTTACCCCTACCTACATGTACATATTACCTCAACTACCAACACTGCTGCTACTCTGTTTATTATCTATCCTGATTGACTAGTCACTTTTACCCCTACCTACATGTACATATTACCTCAACTACCAACACTGCTGCTACTCTGTTTATTATCTATCCTGATTGACTAGTCACTTTTACCCCTACCTACATGTACAGTGGGGAGAACAAGTATGATACACTGCCGATTTTGCAGGTTTTCCTACTTACAAAGCATGTAGAGGTCTGTAATTTTTATCATAGGTACACTTCAACTGTGAGAGACGGAATCTAAAACAAAAATCCAGAAAATCACATTGTATGATTTTTAAGTAATTAATTTGCATTGTGTACAGTGCATTCTGAAAATATTCTGACCCCTTTACTTTTTCACATTACTATACGTTACAGCTTTATTCTAAAATGGATTTAGAAAGAATAATAATGCTCATCAATCAACACACAATACCCCATAATGACAAAGCAAAAACAGGTTTTTAGAATAAAATAAATAAATAATTATAATAATTATAATAATAATAATAATACTTTATTTACATAAGTATTCAGACCCTTTGCTATGAGACTCGATGAGCTCAGCTGCATCCTGTTTCCCTATACCCATCATGAGGTTGCTACAACCAAGCCTATGAATGGACGTTTACAACGTAGGTGCACACAGGTCGAGAAAAACATTTTGAGGTGACAGACAGTGACATTCAATACCGCCTTGCACACTCTTGCCTGCATCCAGCTGATATAGGGTGTAGTCATTAGTCCAACAGTTGCAAACAAGAGTTTCTACTGGACAAATTCAGGTATGTTTATCCCCGTTTTTTTTCAGTTTAAGACACAGGATTGGCGGAATGAATACACCCCTGATCACGCGTAAACTGTCACGTTCGTTGAAGGACGGGTCAGACCAAGGCGCAGCGTGAAATGCGTACATGTTTATTTCACCGATAAACACATGAACAAAACAACAAACCAACGAAACGTGAAGTCCTCAGGCTAAACACAAAACAAGCCTCTAAACACGGAACAAGATCCCACAACTAATGATGCAAACAGGCTACTTAAGGATGATCCCCAATCAGAGACAACGAGCGACAGCTGCCTCTGATTGGGAATCACACCCGGCCAAACATAGAAACACACAACAATGCTCTACCAACTGAGCTACACGTGTTCTGTTAGACAGGTAACTCTTTATCCACAATATAGCAGGGGGTGTAAAGCCATAACACATACGTTTTTCCAGCAGCAGGCTATGATCGATAATGTCAAAAGCAGCACTGAAGTCTAACAAAACAGCCCCCACAATATTTTTATCATCAATTTCTCTCAGCCAATCATCAGTCATTTGTGTAAGTGTTGTGCTTGTTGAATGTCCTTCCCTATAAGCGTGCTGAAAGTATGTTGTCAATTTGTTTACTGTAAAATAGCATTGTATCTGGTCAAACACCATTTTTTCCAAAAGTTTACTAAGGGTTGGTAACAGGCTGATTGGTCGGCTGTTTGAGCCAGTAAAGGGTGCTTTACTATTCTTAGGTAGCTGAATGACTTTTGCTTCCCTCCAAGCCTGGGGTCACACACTTTCTAGTAGGCTTAAATTGAAAATATGGCAAATAGGAGTGGCAATATCGTCCGCTATTATCCTCAGTAATTCTCCATCCAAGTTGTCAGACCCCGGTGGCTTGTCATTGTTGATAGACATCAATCATTTTTTCACCTCTTCCACACTCACTTTACGGAATTCAAAATTACAATTCTTGTCTTTCATAATTTGGTCAGATATACTTGGATGTGTAGTGTCAGCGTTTGTTGCTGGCATGTCATGTCTACATTTGCTAATCTTGCCAATGAAAAAATCACTAAAGTAGTTGGCAATTTCAGTCAGTTTTGTGATGAATGAGCCATCTGATTCATTGAATGATGGAGCTGAGTTTGCCTTTTTTCCCAAAATGTCATTTAAGCTGCTCCAAAGCTTTTTACTATCATTCTTTATGTCATTTATCTTTGTTTCATAGTGTAGTTTCTTCTTCTTTTTATTCAGTTTAGTCACATGATTTCTCAATTTGCAATACGTTTGCCAATCGGTTGTGCAGCCAGACTTACTTGCCATTCCTTTTGCCTCATCCCTCTCAACCATACAATCTTTCAATTCCTCATCAATCCACGGGGTTCAACAGTTTTTACAGTCATTGTCTTAATGGGTGCATGCTTATTAGTAACTGGGATAAGCAATTTCATAAATGTGTCAAGTGCAACGTCTGTTTGCTCCTCATTACACACCACGGACCAACACATATTCTTTACATCAACAACATAGGAATTACTACAAAACTTGGAATAATGTACATTTGCTAAAGCATTATGATGACTCAGCAGCACAATGGTACAGATTAACTGAGCTGAGCTTGGGTCATTGATAAGTCATTGTCTCAACGCATCCCTATAGTGCTGTGAAAGGATCCAAGAACCCAAATGATTTGGGTGGATCACATCCTCCTTATAAAAATGTGTTTTGTTTCCAAAAGTTATCGAAATTGTCAACAAAAGTTACACCCATTGAGCTGCAATAATTACGTAGCCAGCTGTGAAGAGACAGAATCCTGCTAAAGCGTTCAATGCCATGATTCAGAGAGGGCACAGGGCCAGATATGATGCCATGATTCAGAGAGGGCACAGGGCCAGATATGATGCCATGATTCAGAGAGGGCACAGGGCCAGATATGATGCCATGATTCAGAGAGGGCACAGGGCCAGATATGATGCCATGATTCAGAGAGGACACAGGGCCAGATATGATGCCATGATTCAGAGAGGGCACAGGGCCAGATATGATGCCATGATTCAGAGAGGGCACAGGGCCAGATATGATGCCATGATTCAGAGAGGACACAGGGCCAGATATGATGCCATGATTCAGAGAGGGCACAGGACCAGATATGATGCCATGATTCAGAGAGGGCACAGGGCCAGATATGATGCCATGATTCAGAGAGGACACAGGGCCAGATATGATGCCACGATTCAGAGAGGGCACAGGGACAGATATGATGCCATGATTCAGAGAGGGCACAGGGCCAGATATGATGCCATGATTCAGAGAGGGCACAGGGCCAGATATGATACCATGATTCAGAGGGGGCACAGGGCCAGATATGATGGGTCTTTTGTTAGTGTCTAGCAGAGAGTCAATCAGCTCTTTGAAATCCAGTTTCAACTGTTCAGAGCTGCCCTTCATTAAAACCCACATGGACTCCGATAGAATCGATGTCCATGTCCTGACGTAGTACATTCGGGAGCAACTTAGTAATGTCATTTACTCGAGCTCCAGGATAGGACATTGCTTTTGCACCAGGAACAGTCACATTTCTTACCATGGAACTGCCCAAAATCACGGCTGGCGAGAAGGACGAGGAAATCCGCCCACTCCCACACTTCACAGGATTCGGAGAACCCTTTAAGGACGGGTGAGAGGCAGGATAACTTGAGCCCGTAGCTCCCGGCGCCCGGTGCAGGCCTCTGACAGATGAAGAAGCCCCGCTCGATCCAGACCAGGGAAGGAAGGTTGTCGACGTCGACTTTGAAATCGTAGAGTAGGCACAGCGGCCGCAGACACAGGCACCCCCAGCGACGAAGGTGCAGGAAGATCAGGCTCCAGGACGGCGAAACTGTTTGTTGTTTGTATCCGCTCCGGGCCTCTTGTTGGGAGTGTAGGCTGCTTTGCGGGAGGCCGCTGTCTTCGGCTTCCACGGCTCGTGACATGCGACCATCGTTGATTGCCATGCTCCTCTTGCTGTGCTCCTTTGACTCTGCTATCAGATGGGGGAGGAGAGGCAGGAGATGGCTCCCCTGGCGAACAAACTCCGGGCAACACCGGCCAGTCGGATAATGACAAACAACAAGGCGGAGATGCATCCAACATGCGCGAACGCCATCCGGCCACCGGCGTAGAAAAGGTAAAACATTCCACTCTGCTTTTTCCCCAGTTTCTTACGTAGGCTGGTGACCTGCGTGATCAAGGAAGCCACTTCAAGCCTATAATCCTCGGCAAGCAAACAATTGCTGCATTGGAACTCTGAGTGATCCGGTTTGTCCCGAAACAAAGCATAGTAGATACAGCTCCTACAGCGCTGGAACCGTTCATTTACTTCTCCAGACAAAGACGGCTCCATTAGAAAACTCATCTGGGACTAACTTTGTTAGCTTGATGGCTAACGTATCAGCTTAGCTAGGTTAGCGGCTCTGTCAAGCAGACTTTAACCTGTCAGTTAAGCGGGATTCCGGGACAAGAAATAGCGGTCCTAGCTGGTAAAAGCTAACCGCGTTGCGGAATCCATGCAAACACAAGTTCGGTATTTATGTTTAACAAAGATTGGTTATGTTTTAGTTAAAATAACAAACTGAGTGTTTCCAGCATACAGTGTTCAGCTGCGCACTCTGATGACCTCATGCTAAAAGGTTTATGTTAGAGCACCCTATAAGGAGTATAATGACATCTTGTTGTTGTCTGTATCATGTACGGTTCACAGATCACAGGGTCTCACAGGAGGCATGTATCATTTCATCATGATTTTCTCAAAAATGGTTTGTGATACAAATGTAAAAATCATTTAAAACATTCTTCCTCCAATGAAGTTTCTATGTGAGAATTGCCAGAACAATCTGAGATACCAAAAATATTTTCCACTCCCGCTGGCGTGGAATGGCCCAGATCTGATGCTAATCTGTAGCAGCCTAGGCTTCACTTCCTGCTGTCCTGGAACAAGTCTTTTACGCTAGATAAGAGTTGGGGAATGTCATGGAAACATGACTTAGGGGTGTGGTTAGAACGCTGCTATGCATGGCCACCACTACCTCACACACTGTGATGTCCGCAGCTTCGTTCTGCAATGCACTCTGACAGCCAGGGATTACATCACCACTACGTAGCTTCGTTCTGTAATGCACTCTGACCTCTGACCTCTGACAGCCAGGGATTACATCACCACTACGTAGCTTCGTTCTGTAATGCACTCTGACCTCTGACCTCTGACAGCCAGGGATTACATCACCACTACGTAGCTTCGTTCTGTAATGCACTCTGACCTCTGACCTCTGACAGCCATGGATTACATCACCACTACGTAGCTTCGTTCTGTAATGCACTCTGACCTCTGACCTCTGACAGCCAGGGATTACATCACCACTACGTAGCTTCGTTCTGTAATGCACTCTGACCTCTGACCTCTGACAGCCAGGGATTACATCACCACTTGAAATGACTTCTCATTTGAAGAAAACCTTTTTTTTGGTAGGACACATGAGAGGCTCTAAAGGACTCCTACATCACTATCTGCCTGGCAGGGTATTTCCCCACTCCTCTCCTCTCAGCAGAGTGGAACAGAGGAGAGAGAGAGAGAAGCAGACAGAGAGATATATATATAGAGAGAGATAGAGAGAGACTAACTGGGTGTTAAATGAAAGCTAAGAGTCTATATTTTGGGGAAATCAAGGCATACATACATTTTTCAACAATTTTCCAATCCATATATTTGGAATAAGCTAAATCTGTGATTTCTGGTCAAAACGGGTCTTAAAACATCTACCAGACAAAGTCTTAAAAGGTATTAGAAATACATCAAAACACATTAATGTTGACGTTAAGACCCCTGCCAACTAACATCAACACTTATATTTAGTTTTGGATACATTTTTCTGCCTTCTGTAATTTCAAGAAACATTGCCTTGTGCTTTGAAATTCCGTTACCAAAAACCCACATATCTTTAAGATATTTTCAAATTTCATGACGGAGGATAATGAAAAGTTGACAGAAGTAACTAGGTAGACCTATCAATTAGTTGGTATTTTTACTGATATAAATTTGGTTTATGAATCGTTAAGTGATTAAAAAACAATCGTTACCACATTGGTAACGGAATTTCCAAAAAATCTGAAACTGAATTTCTGCAAATTAATGGGCTACAATGGGAAATCATAGTAGTCGCAAACCACAGTTGGGTTCACAAGTTTGGACAGCACAGCACAATACAGCACAATACAATACAGCACAGCACACTACAATACAGCACAGTACAATACAGCACAATACAATACAGCACACTACAATACAGTACAGTACAATACAGCACAGCACAATACAGCACAATACAATACAGCACAGTACAATACAGCACAGCACAGTACAGTACAATACAATACAGCACAGTACAATACAGCACAATGCAATACAGCACAGCACAGCACACTACAATACAGCACAGCACAGCACACTACAATACAGCACAGCACAATACAGCACAATACAATACAGCACAGTACAGCACAATACAATACAGCACAGCACAATACAGCACAATACAATACAGCACAGTACAGCACAATACAATACAGCACAGCACAATACAGCACAATACAATACAGCACAGTACAGCACAATACAGCACAGTACAATACAGCACAATACAATACAGCACAATACAGCACAGTACAATACAGCACAATACAATACAGCACAGTACAATACAGCACAGTACAATACAGCACAGTACAATACAGCACAGCACAATACAATACAGCACAGTACAGCACAATACAGTACAATACAATACAGCACAATACAATACAGCACAGTACAATACAGCACAATACAATACAGCACAGCACAATACAGCACAGTACAGCACAATACAGCACAGCACAATACAATACAGCACAATACAATACAGCACAGTACAATACAGCACAATACAGCACAGTACAATACAGCACAGCACAATACAATACAGCACAATACAATACAGCACAGTACAATACAGCACAGTACAATACAGCACAATACAATACAGCACAGTACAATACAGCACAATACAATACAGCACAGTACAATACAGCACAATACAGCACAATACAATACAGCACAGTACAATACAGCACAATACAATACAGCACAGTACAATACAGCACAGTACAGTACAGCACAGTACAATACAGCACAATACAATACAGCACAGTACAATACAGCACAGTACAATACAGCACAATACAATACAGCACAATACAATACAGCACAATTCAATACAGCACAGTACAATACAGCACAGTACAATACAGCACAGTACAATACAATACAGCACAGAAAGGTTGAGTAGAGTTCAGTGCAGTGCAGTAACCAGTAGAGTACACTAGTGCTGCACGGTATACCGAAACGTTGGTACTTTTTCTAAACTAGAACATGAAAAAAGGTTCGGTACTAGACTTTTTTTTTTACTTTCAGTACTTCTGTCAAATGTGTGTCACGTCTTATACAGATTGAGAGGATCGAGTCTGTCTAGTAATTTGTCTGAATCTCCTCAAGGGGGCAGTAGTGAGCTAGCACAACACTAGAGAACACAAGAGTTGAGTACGCTATAAAGTACTGTATTGTACTATACTCTATTCTACTGCACTGAACTCTACTGTACTCTACTGAACAATACTCTACTTTACTGTATTGTACTGTACTGCACTGAACTCTACTCTACTCTACTCCAATTTTCTGTACTCTACTTTACTGAACTCTACTGTGATGTACCAATTTGTAAGTCACTCTGGATAAGAGTGTCTGCTAAATGACTTAAATGAAAATGTAAAATGTACTTTGATGTCCAAACTTCTGAAACATAGCCATCTATGACTGGTTCAGATTTGGTCCGGTCTGGACCAAGCAAATTTGGTCTTGTTTGGAGGCAGAGCTCATTAAATTAATAGCCAGTGTGTATAATAATACCCAAATATTAAAATAATGATATTACATATTTCTACCTTTGTGTACCTATTCAGGATACATCCCCATGAAGAGAATGACTTTCATATCATCATTATGGATTTCTGTGTAGTACAGATCAGGGAGCCATGATGAAATTCCGTTACCCCAATTCCGTCCGTTAACCCAATTCCGTTACCGGGTGTAAATCCACTTCACTTACTGTAGTTCAATAACCAAAATAGATGTTTTCAAAGTCAAGGTACCATGTCATAGCTGACATCTTTTAATCATAATTCGGAGCAGATGTTTAACAGATTTGTTGGAAAATGTGTACACAGAAAACATATCTACAAAGTTATTCCAGTAAATGTGTTTTTGTAAAATGTTCTGTGTAAATAGCTAAAGGTTGTCCTTGTGCATAGAGTTGTATGGTTTGTTAAACTTTTAAATCAACGTTTTCTGGTTGGCATACATGTTAAGTGAGAAATCTGAGTCTCAGCGCAATTCCGTTACAGTGGATTTGCCCAAATACACACACACACACAACAAACAAACACACAAACACACAGATCAATAAATAGACTGGGAAGATGAGAGAGTTATAGAGAATGAGGCTAATCAATAGTCTGAATACTATATTAGAGACTGAAGTCTAAATACTAAATACTATATTAGAGACTGAAGTCTAAATACTAAATACTATATTAGAGACTGAAGTCTAAATACTAAATACTATATTAGAGACTGAAGTCTAAATACTATTTATTTGGGCTGCAATTTCTGAGGCTGGTAACTCTTAATAAACGTATCCTCTGCAATCCCCATCTTATCTTAGCTCACTGGTCACCATAGCAACACCCACCCGTAGTATGCGTTCCAGCAGGTATATCTCACTGGTCATCCCCAAAGCCAACACCTCCTTTAGCCGCCATTCCTTCCAGTTCTCTGCTGCCAATGACTGGAACGAACTGCAAAAATCTCTGAAGCTGGAGACTCTTATCTCCCTCACTAACTTTAAGCGTCAGTTGTCAGAGCAGCTTACCGATCACTGCACCTGTACACAGCCATTCTGAAATTAGCCCCATATTGTTATTTATTTAGCACCCCAGAATCTCTATTTACACATCATCTTTTGCACATCTAGAGTGGATCTAGAGTGTAACCCCCTTTGAAGAGGGGGATGACCGCGGCAGCTTTCCAATCTCTGGGGATCTCAGACGTTACGAAAGAGAGGTTGAACAGGCTAGTAATACGGATGCGACAATATTGGCGGATAATTTTAGAAAGAAAGGGTCCAGATTGTCTAGCCCAGATGATTTGTAGGGGTCCAGATTTTGCAGCTCTTACAGAACATCAGCTGTCTGAATTTGGGTGAAGGAGAAGCGGGGGGGCAAGTTGCAGCGGAGGGTGCAGAGCTGGTGGCCGGGGTAGGGGTAGCCAGGTGGAAAGCATGGCCAGCCGTAGCAAAATGCAGTGGGCAGCTGGGAGGAGGTGCTCTTATTCTCCATGGACAATACAGTGTCCCAAAACCTTTTGGAGTTAGTGCTACAGGATGCAAATTTCTGCTCTGCAAAAGTTAGCCTTTGCTTTCCTAACTGATTGTGTATATTGGTTCCTAACTTCCCTGAAAAGTTGCATATCGCGGGTGCTGTTCGATGCTAATGCCGTACGCCACAGGATGTTTTTGTGCTGGTCAAGGGCAGTCAAGTCTGAGGTGAACCAGGGGCTATATCTGTTCTTAGTTCTGAATTTTTTGAATGGGGCATGCTTATTTAAGATTGAGAGGAAATTACTTTTAAAGAACAACCAGGCATCCTCTACTGACGGAATGAGGTCAATATCCATCCAGGATACCTGGGCCAGGTCAATTAGGAAGGCCTGCTCGCTAAAGTGTTTTAGGGAGCGTTTGACATTGATGAGGTATGGTCGTTTGACCGCGGACCCATTACGGACGCAGGCAATGAGGCAGTGATCGCTGAGATCCTGGTTGAAGACCGCGGAGGTATATTTAGAGGGTAAATTAGTCAGGATATCATCTATGAGGTTGCCCATGTTTACGGATTTAGGATTGTACCTGGTAGGTTCCTTGATAATTTGTGTGAGATTGAGGGCATCTAGTTTAGATTGTAGGACGGCCGGGGTGTTAAGCATATCCCAGTTTAGGTCACCAAGCAATACAAACTCTGAGGATTATGGGGAGCAATCAATTCACATATGGTGTCCAGGGCACAGCTGGGGGCTGAGGGGGGTCTGTAGCAAGTGGCAACAGTGAGAGACTTATTTCTCGAAAGGTGGATTTTTAGAAGTAGAAGCTCAAACTGTTTGGGCACAGACCTGGATAGTATGATAGAGCTCTGCAGGCTATCTCTACAGTAGATTGCAACTCCACCCCCTTTGGCAGTTCTATCTAGACGGAAAATGTTGTAGTTGGGAATGGAAATGTCAGAATATTTGGTGGCCTTCCCAAGCCAGGATTCAGACACTGCTAGAACATCAGGGTTGGCTGAGTGTGCTAACGCAGTGAATAACTCAAACTTAGGAAGTAGACTTCTGATGTTAACAAGCAAGAAACCAAGGCTTTTGCGATTACAGAAGTCAACAAATGATAACGCCTGGGGAGTAGGAGTGATACTGGGGGCTACAGGGCCTGGGTTAACCTGTGCATCACCAGAGGAACAGAGGAGGAGTAGAATAAGGATACGGCTAAAGGCTTTAAGAACTGGTCTTCTGGTGCGTTGGGTACAGAGAAAAAAAGGGGCAGATTTCCGTTGTAGAATAGATATACACCAAGTCACTTGGCTCTGTCATATCCTCCCATGGTCTCTCCTATTCTCTCTATACACCAAGCCACTTGGCTCTGTCATATCCTCCCATGGTCTCTCCTATTCTCTCTATACACCAAGCCACTTGGCTCTGTCATATCCTCACATGGTCTCTCCTATTCTCTCTATACACCAAGTCACTTGGCTCTGTCATATCCTCACATGGTCTCTCCTATTCTCTCTATACACCAAGTCACTTGGCTCTGTCATATCCTCACATGGCCTCTCCTATTCTCTCTATACACCAAGTCACTTGGCTCTGTCATATCCTCCCATGGTCTCTCCTATTCTCTCTATACACCAAGTCACTTGGCTCTGTCATATCCTCCCATGGTCTCTCCTATTCTCTCTATACACCAAGTCACTTGGCTCTGTCATATCCTCCCATGGTCTCTCCTATTCTCTCTATACACCAAGTCACTTGGCTCTGTCATATCCTCACATGGTCTCTCCTATTCTCTCTATACACCAAGTCACTTGGCTCTGTCATATCCTCACATGGTCTCTCCTATCATTGCTACGCAGACGACACACAATTCATTTTCTCCTTTCCCCCTTCTGATAACCAGGTGGCGAATCGCATCTCTGCATGTCTGGCAGACATATCAGTGTGGATGTCGGATCACCACCTCAAGCTGAACCTCGGCAAGACGGAGCTGCTCTTCCTCCCGGGGAAGGACTGCACGCTCCATGATCTCGGCATCACGGTTGACAACTCCATTGTGTCCTCCTCCCAGAGTGCAAAGAACCTTGGCGTGATCCTGGACAACACCCTGTCGTTCTCCACTAACATCAAAGCGGTGACCCGATCCTGCAGGTTCATGCTCTACAACATTTGCAGAGTACGACCCTACCTTACACAGAAAGCAGCACAGGTCCTAATCCAGGCACTTGTCATCTCCCGTCTGGATTACTGCAACTCGCTGTTGGCTGGGCTCCCTGCCTGTGCCATTAAACCCCTACAACTTATCCAGAACGCTGCAGCCCGTCTGGTGTTCAACCTTCCCAAGTTCTCTCATGTCATCCCGCTCCTCCGCACACTCCACTGGCTTCCAGTTGAAGCTTGCATCTGCTACAAGACCATGGTACTTGCCTACGGAGCTGTGAGGGGAACAGCACCTCCTTATCTTCAGGCTCTGATCAGACCCTACACCCAAACAAGGGCACTACGTTCATCCATCTCTGGCCTGCTGGCCCCCCTACCTCTACGGAAGCACAGTTCCCGCTCAGCCCAGTCAAAGCTATTCGCTGCTCTGGCACCCCAATGGTGGAACAAGCTCCCCCACGACGCCAGGACAGCGGAGTCACTGACCACCTTCTGGAGACACTTGAAACCCTACCTCTTTAAGGAATACCTGGGATAGGATAAAGTAGTCCTTCTAATGGACCATTATCACCTGTCTTTTATTTATTTTTATTTTCTTAGGGGGTAGATCAGCTTTAATATTTCAGATAGATTGTAACTTCCATCAATGTACTTGTCTGCATCACTTCCAATCCCCCATATGTTTTTTTCTCTCGCATATATATATATATATATATATATATATATATATATATATATATATACAGTTGAAGTCGGAAGTTTACATACACTTATGTTGGAGTCATTAAAACTCGTTTTTCAACAACTCCACAAATGTATTGTTAACAAACTATAGTTTTGGCAAGTTGGTTAGGAATTGAGGTCAGGGCTTTGTGATGGCCACTCCAATACCTTGACTTTGTTGTCCTTAAGCCATTTTGCCACAACTTTGGAAGTATGCTTGGGGTCATTGTCCATTTGGAAGACCCATTTGCGACCAAGCTTTAACTTCCTGACTGATGTCTTGAGATGTTGCTTCAATATATCCACATAATTTTCCTTCCTCATGATGCCATCTATTTTGTGAAGTGCACCAGTCCCTCCTGCAGCCAAGCACCCCCACAGCATGATGCTACCACCCCCGTGCTTCACGGTTGGGATGGTGTTCTTCGGCTTGCAAGCGTCCCCCTTTTTCCTCCAAACATAACGATGCTCATTATGGCCAAACAGTTCTATTTTTGTTTCATCAGACCAGAGGACATTTCTCCAAAAAGTACAATCTTTGTCCCCATGTGCAGTTGCAAACTGTAGTCTGGCTTTTTTATGGTGGTTTTGGAGCAGTGGCTTCTTCCTTGCTGAGCGGCCTTTCAGGTTATGTCGATATTGGACTCGTTTTACTGTGGATATAGATACTTTTGTACCTGTTTCCTCAAGCATCTTCACAAGGTCCTTTGCTGTTGTTCTGGGATTGATTTCCACTTTTCGCACCAAAGTACGTTCATCTCTAGGAGACAGAACGCGTCTCCTTCCTGAGCGGTATGACGGCTGCGTGGTCCCATGGTGTTTATACTTGCATACTATTGTTTGTACAGATGAACGTGGTACCTTCAGGCGTTTGGAAATTGCTCCCAAAGATGAACCAGACTTGTGAGGTCTACAATTTATTTTCTTAGGTCTTGGCTGATTTCTTTTGATTTTCCCATGATGTCAAGCAAAGAGGCACTGAGTTTGAAGGTAGGCCTTGAAATACATCCACAGGTACACCTCCAATTGACTCAAATTATGTCAATTAGCCTATCAGAAGCTTCTAAAGCCATGAAATCATTTTGCTGGAATTTTCAAAGCTGTTTAAAGGAACAGTCAACTTAGTGTATGTAAACTTCTGACCCACTGAAATTGTGATACAGTGAATTATAAGTGAAATATTCTGTCTGTAAACAATTGTTGGAAAAATTACTTGTGTCATGCACAAAGTAGATGTCCTAACCGACTTGCCAAAACTATAGTTTGTTAACAAGAAATGTGTGGAGTGGTTGAAAAACTAGTTTTAATGACTCCAACCTAAGTGTATGTAAACTTCTGACTTCAACTGATATATATATATATATATATCACACACACTGTCTTAGAACAGGGGCACGGGGGGAAAATACATGATATCTATGCACTTAAATAGCGAATGGACAACGTTTTTCCTGTGGTTCATTTTCATGCATGCCAGATAGGAAGCATGTGCTTAATATTAGGAAAGTTGAGAAATAAATATAGTATGCCTAGCCTATAGAAAGCTGATGGGATCCTCCTCTATTTAATAGAGGCCATCACTCTGTTTTCTCACGCTACTCCATAGCCTATAGAAAAGTTGCGCAACATGAGCTCATGGGCTCTCATGAAGTGTTTGATTAGATTTTCGATTTCATTTGCATTGATGTCAGAGTGATTAGAGGGACAATAGAGTGCTGAGTAACAGGCAGTTAGCAAGTTTGGTAGGCTACTAATGACCATCAGCAGCATCAGAGCTTGGAGACGCCTAGTTACCGTGACTAAACGTTCACATGGAATTTGATTGTGGTCATGACTCGTGACCGCCGGTGTGGCAGTAATACGGTCACCATAACAGCCCTAGTTACCAATGTAACAGCCCTAGTTACCAACATAACATAACAGTTAACAAGTAAAAGACTGAGTTAGACAGGAAAGAGCTAAAGTATCTAATACCATTACAGCTTACTGAGTTAGATAGGAAAGACCTGGGGCGGCAGGTAGCTTAGTGGTTAAGAGCGTTGTGCCAGTAACCGAAAGGTCGCTGGTTCTAATCCCCGAGCCGACTAGGTGAAAAATCTGTCGATGTGCCCTTGAGCAAGGCACTTAACCCTAATTGCTCCTGTAAGTCGCTCTGGATAAGAGCGTCTGATAAATGACTAAAATGTAAATGTAAAGAGCTAAAGTATCTAAAACCATTACAGTGTGTATCATGTGTCTAGTGGTCAGGAGGCAGAACCACTAACCATTACAGTGTGTATCGTGTGTCTAGTGGTCAGGAGGCAGAACCACTAACCATTACAGTGTGTATCGTGTGTCTAGTGGTTAGGAGGCAGAACCACTAACCATTACAGTGTGTATCGTGTGTCTAGCGGTCAGGAGGCAGAACCACTAACCATTACAGTGTGTATCGTGTGTCTAGCGGTCAGGAGGCAGAACCACTAACCATTACAGTGTGTATCGTGTGTCTAGCGGTCAGGAGGCAGAACCACTAACCATTATCGTGTGTCTAGTGGTCAGGAGGCAGAACCACTAACCATTACAGTGTGTATCGTGTGTCTAGTGGTCAGGAGGCAGAACCACTAACCATTACAGTGTGTGTCTAGTGGTCAGGAGGCAGAACCACTAACCATTACAGTGTGTCTAGTGGTCAGGAGGCAGAACCACTAACCATTATCGTGTGTCTAGTGGTCAGGAGGCAGAACCACTAACCATTACAGTGTGTCTAGTGGTCAGGAGGCAGAACCACTAACCATTATCGTGTGTCTAGTGGTCAGGAGGCAGAACCACTAACCATTACAGTGTGTCTAGTGGTCAGGAGGCAGAACCACTAACCATTACAGTGTGTATCATGTGTCTAGTGGTCAGGAGGCAGAACCACAGACTCTGTTGTGTAAATTCACTGTAGTGTAGTAACACAGTGTTCAGCCTGATTGGCTCTCTGCTGAGTGGGCGGCAGGTCGCTAGGGGCAGGGATCAGACTGATTGGCTCTCTGCTGAGTGGGCGGCAGGTCGCTAGGGGCAGGGATCAGACTGATTGGCTCTCTGCTGAGTGGGCGGCAGGTCGCTAGGGGCAGGGATCAGACTGATTGGCTCTCTGCTGAGTGGGCGGCAGGTCGCTAGGGGCAGGGATCAGACTGATTGGCTCTCTGCTGAGTGGGCGGCAGGTCGCTAGGGGCAGGGATCAGACTGATTGGCTCTCTGCTGAGTGGGCGGCAGGTCGCTAGGGGCAGGGATCAGACTGATTGGCTCTCTGCTGAGTGGGCGGCAGGTCGCTAGGGGCAGGGATCAGACTGCGGTGATGTCACCACTAGAGCGGTGCAGAACTAAACACTGTCACCATGGAGACCCTCCAGATCATGGCTATCTAGCTCGTCAGAGGAGAAGAACGGTCTCTCTCTCTTCTTCTGAGTCAGATGTTACTCATGTGAGAGTTTATAGCAAAACTAAAGGAGAGTTTCTAGGAAGAAACAGCACTTTTCCATCTGTGGGTTGAGTTAGTGTCACTGAGTCCCTAGAAAGATTAGGTCTATTCAAAGAAGGCACCACTGGAAATACATTAGGAAAGGGACAACTGAGTCAAGTCCAGCCATTCATTTAAATCGGAATAGATGACTAGGTCAGAACTGTTAACTAGCATACTTCACAGTGCTAGTCTGCCCTTCTCACTAAGACCACGGAGTGAGCGAGAGTCTTGAGAACCACACCTCAGAATCTTCCATTAACAGAATACATAAACCTGGACTTGGTAGAGGTGTGGCCTGCTGGGAGACTCTCTAGAGGTCAGAGGGTAGAGGTGTGGCCTGCTGGGAGACTCTCTAGAGGTCAGAGGGTAGAGGTGTGGCCTGCTGGGAGACTCTCTAGAGGTCAGAGGGTAGAGGTGTGGTCTGCTGGGAGACTCTCTAGAGGTCAGAGGGTAGAGGTGTGGCCTGCTGGGAGACTCTCTAGAGGTCAGAGGGTAGAGGTGTGGCCTACTGGGAGACTCTCTAGAGGTCAGAGGGTAGAGGTGTGGCCTGCTGGGAGACTCTCTAGAGGTCAGAGGGTAGAGGTGTGGCCTGCTGGGAGACTCTCTAGAGGTCAGAGGGTAGAGGTGTGGCCTGCTGGGAGACTCTCTAGAGAACAGAGTGTAGAGGTGTGGCCTGCTGGGAGACTCTCTAGAGGTCAGAGGGTAGAGGTGTGGCCTGCTGGGAGACTCTCTAGAGGTCAGAGGGTAGAGGTGTGGCCTGCTGGGAGACTCTCTAGAGGTCAGAGGGTAGAGGTGTGGCCTGCTGGGAGACTCTCTAGAGGTCAGAGGGTAGAGGTGTGGTCTGCTGGGAGACTCTCTAGAGGTCGGAGGGTAGAGGTGTGGCCTGCTGGGAGACTCTCTAGAGGTCAGAGGGTAGAGGTGTGGCCTGCTGGGAGACTCTCTAGAGGTCAGAGGGTAGAGGTGTGGCCTGCTGGGAGACTCTCTAGAGGTCAGAGGGTAGAGGTGTGGTCTGCTGGGAGACTCTCTAGAGGTCAGAGGGTAGAGGTGTGGCCTGCTGGGAGACTCTCTAGAGGTCAGAGGGTAGAGGTGTGGTCTGCTGGGAGACTCTCTAGAGGTCAGAGGGTAGAGGTGTGGCCTGCTGGGAGACTCTCTAGAGGTCAGAGGGTAGAGGTGTGGCCTGCTGGGAGACTCTCTAGAGGTCAGAGGGTAGAGGTGTGGCCTGCTGGGAGACTCTCTAGAGGTCAGAGGGTAGAGGTGTGGCCTGCTGGGAGACTCTCTAGAGGTCAGAGGGTAGAGCACTCTGTTCATCCATCCCATCAACACCTCTGTTCCGTCTCTGTCCTACTATCTTATTGCAGATCTACCACTATCATCTCAATGGACTGTTAGGTTTTGGTTGCGTCATGTCACTTCACTATCTGAAGGGGTTTTCTACTTGACAGTTCAACTATTCATCCTGGACAAAGTTCACCACGATCACCACCTCTCCTCTGGCTCTTTATAGAGGCCATGCTGGGTAGACCCACTGTATCTTTAGACCTGGCCACTGGCACAGTCCTGGGCCTATGGAGCCTTTCAACTGGGCAGAGTAGACATTAAATAAAGGTAGAGAGTTAAGGAGAGGAGACCGTTGGAAAAGGGTTAGGGGTAGACAGTTCTCATTAACGAGAGGAGAGACTGAAGACACAGTTGTAAAATAAAAAAGGCAACGCGACAGGGGTTAGCGCTACAGGACAGGGGTTAGCGCTACAGGACAGGGGATAGCCATACAGGACAGGGGTTAGCGCTACAGGACAGGGGTTAGCGCTACAGGACAGGGGTTAGCGCTACAGGACAGGGGTTAGCGCTACAGGACAGGGGTTAGCGCTACAGGACAGGGGTTAGCGCTACAGGACAGGGGTTAGCGCTACAGGACAGGGGTTAGCGCTACAGGACAGGGGTTAGCGCTACAGGACAGGGGTTAGCGCTACAGGACAGGGGTTAGCGCTACAGGACAGGGGTTAGCGCTACAGGACAGGGGTTAGCGCTACAGGACAGGGGTTAGCGCTACAGGACAGGGGTTAGCGCTACAGGACAGGGGTTAGCGCTACAGGACAGGGGTTAGCGCTACAGGACAGGGGTTAGCGCTACAGGACAGGGGTTAGCGCTACAGGACAGGGGATAGCGCTTCAGGACAGGGGTTAGCGCTACAGGACAGGGGTTAGCGCTACAGGACAGGGGTTAGCGCTACAGGACAGGGGTTAGCGCTACAGGACAGGGGTTAGCGCTACAGGACAGGGGTTAGCGCTACAGGACAGGGGTTAGCGCTACAGGACAGGGGTTAGCGCTACAGGACAGGGTTAGCGCTACAGGACAGGGGTTAGCCCTACAGGACAGGGGTTAGCGCTACAGGACAGGGGTTAGCGCTACAGGACAGGGGTTAGCGCTACAGGACAGGGGTTAGCGCTACAGGACAGGGGTTAGCCCTACAGGACAGGGGTTAGCGCTACAGGACAGGGGTTAGCGCTACAGGACAGGGGTTAGCCCTACAGGACAGGGGTTAGCCCTACAGGACAGGGGTTAGCGCTACAGGACAGGGGTTAGCGCTACAGGACAGGGGTTGCGCTACAGGACAGGGGTTAGCGCTACAGGACAGGGGTTAGCGCTACAGGACAGGGGTTAGCGCTACAGGACAGGGGTTAGCGCTACAGGACAGGGGTTAGCGCTACAGGACAGGGGTTAGCGCTACAGGACAGGGGTTAGCGCTACAGGACAGGGGTTAGCGCTACAGGACAGGGGTTAGCGCTACAGGACAGGGGTTAGCGCTACAGGACAGGGGTTAGCGCTTACAGGACAGGGGTTAGCGCTACAGGACAGGGGTTAGCGCTACAGGACAGGGGTTAGCGCTACAGGACAGGGGTTAGCGCTACAGGACAGGGGTTAGCGCTACAGGACAGGGGTTAGCGCTACAGGACAGGGGTTAGCGCTACAGGACAGGGGTTAGCCCTACAGGACAGGGGTTAGCCCTACAGGACAGGGGTTAGCGCTACAGGACAGGGGATAGCGCTACAGGACAGGGGTTAGCGCTACAGGACAGGGGTTAGCGCTACAGGACAGGGGTTAGCGCTACAGGACAGGGGTTAGCGCTACAGGACAGGGGTTAGCGCTACAGGACAGGGGTTAGCGCTACAGGACAGGGGTTAGCGCTACAGGACAGGGGTTAGCGCTACAGGACAGGGGTTAGCGCTACAGGACAGGGGATAGCGCTACAGGACAGGGGTTAGCGCTACAGGACAGGGATAGCGCTACAGGACAGGGGTTAGCGCTACAGGACAGGGGTTAGCGCTACAGGACAGGGGTTAGCGCTACAGGACAGGGGTTAGCCCTACAGGACAGGGGTTAGCGCTACAGGACAGGGGTTAGCGCTACAGGACAGGGGTTAGCGCTACAGGACAGGGGTTAGCGCTACAGGACAGGGGTTAGCGCTACAGGACAGGGGTTAGCCCTACAGGACAGGGGTTAGCGCTACAGGACAGGGGTTAGCGCTACAGGACAGGGGTTAGCCCTACAGGACAGGGGTTAGCGCTACAGGACAGGGGATAGCCATACAGGACAGGGGTTAGCGCTACAGGACAGGGGTTAGCGCTACAGGACAGGGGTTAGCGCTACAGGACAGGGGTTAGCGCTACAGGACAGGGGATAGCCATACAGGACAGGGGTTAGCGCTACAGGACAGGGGTTAGCGCTACAGGACAGGGGTTAGCGCTACAGGACAGGGGGTTAGCGCTACAGGACAGGGGTTAGCGCTACAGGACAGGGGTTAGCGCTACAGGACAGGGGTTAGCGCTACAGGACAGGGGTTAGCGCTACAGGACAGGGGATAGCCCTACAGGACAGGGGTTAGCGCTACAGGACAGGGGTTAGCGCTACAGGACAGGGGATAGCGCTACAGGACAGGGGTTAGCCCTACAGGACAGGGGATAGCGCTACAGGACAGGGGATAGCCCTACAGGACAGGGGTTAGCGCTACAGGACAGGGGTTAGCGCTACAGGACAGGGGTTAGCGCTACAGGACAGGGGTTAGCGCTACAGGACAGGGGTTAGCGCTACAGGACAGGGGTTAGCGCTAAAGGACAGGGGATAGCGCTACAGGACAGGGGTTAGCCCTACAGGACAGGGGTTAGCGCTACAGGACAGGGGTTAGCGCTACAGGACAGGGGTTAGCGCTACAGGACAGGGGTTAGCGCTACAGGACAGGGGTTAGCGCTACAGGACAGGGGTTGATTGGGGATCCACCACCAATGACAACACATGGTTAACTGGTCCATAGCTGGTGGAGAAGAGGGCTGGGAGAGACTTCTCTCACAGATCTAGGGTCAGTTTACCCAACACCAATCTAACCCTAAACACTGTCTGGGAAGTGGGATTTTCATCCTGACTCACTAAAACACGACATAAAAGATGGATATTGCAGAATGTCAAAGGCTACTTTGTTTGACAGAATACTGTCTGTTTATTCAGCATGGATTCTCACCTTGTTATCTGGGTGGCTTCATTCTTCTGGAAACACTTGATAATGATTATCGAAGTTATTGAATAAACCAGTGCAGTTATCAAACAGCATGGACAGACAGGAAGAATGGAGAAATCCAGCGGAGAGAAGAGGACCCAAACCCTAAACAGTTACATCCGGAAGCTGCGCTCAGTTCATGTACAGTTGGCGGACAAGTAAAACAAAAAGCTTCCATCAACCTGGTAAAACGTTGCATATAATGTCCTCTCTCCCAGGTATTGAAATAATCCACTGGTGACCGCTGGGCGTCCCTCGAAGGCTGCAAAAGAACAGCTGTCTTTGAGAGGAAAGTTTCAGGCTTTGATTGACTTCTCTTCTCCTTCCCACACCGTTCAGAGCAGCGCGATCCTCCCTCCGTCTCCACCAGGCTTTCTCTTCTCCTTCCCACACCGTCCAGAGCAGCGCGATCCTCCCTCCGTCTCCACCAGGCTTTCTCTTCTCCTTCCCACACCGTCCAGAGCAGCGCGATCCTCCCTCCGTCTCCACCAGGCTTTCTCTTCTCCTTCCCACACCGTCCAGAGCAGCCCGATCCTCCCTCCGTCTCCACCAGGCTTTCTCTTCTCCTTCCCACACCGTTCAGAGCAGCGCGATCCTCCCTCCGTCTCCACCAGGCTTTCTCTTCTCCTTCCCACACCGTCCAGAGCAGCCCGATCCTCCCTCCGTCTCCACCAGGCTTTCTCTTCTCCTTCCCACACCGTCCAGAGCAGCCCGATCCTCCCTCCGTCTCCACCAGGCTTTCTCTTCTCCTTCCCACACCGTCCAGAGCAGCCCGATCCTCCCTCCCGTCTCCACCAGGCTTTCTCTTCTCCTTCCCACACCGTCCAGAGCAGCCCGATCCTCCCTCCGTCTCCACCAGGCTTTCTCTTCTCCTTCCCACACCGTCCAGAGCAGCCCGATCCTCCCTCCGTCTCCACCAGGCTTCTGTCAGCAGCACTAATGATAACGTCACGTTGTATGGTAATGGCGAAACCTATTGAGTCATATCATTTACATATTTTTATTTTATTTAAACAGTGGTGTAAAGTACTTAAGTAAAAACACTTTAAAGTACTACTTAAGTCGTTTTTTGGGGGTATCTGTACTTTACTTTTACTACTACTAATAATAATATAATATGCCGTTTAGCAGATGGTTTTATCCAAAGCGACTTACAGTCATGCGTGCATCAATTTTTTGTGTATGGGTGGTCCCGGGGATCGAACCCACTACCTTGGCGTTACAAGAGCCGTGCTCTACCAGCTGAGCTACAGAATGAAAAATAAAATAATGTAATTTTTACTCCATACATTTTCCTTGACACCCAAAAGTACTCGTTACATTTTGAATGCTTAGCAGCACAGGAAAATGGTCCAATTCACACACTTATCAAGAGAACATCACTGGTCATCCCTACTGCCTCTGGCCTGGCTGACTTACTAAACACATGCTTCGTTTGTAAATTATGTCTGAGTGTTGGAGTGTACCCCTGGTTATCTGTACATTTAAAAAAAAACAAGACAATTGTGCCATCTGGTTTGCTTAATATAAGGATTTTTAAATGATTTATACTTTTACTTT
The DNA here is from genome assembly GCF_020615455.1 of Coregonus clupeaformis. NCBI lineage: Eukaryota > Metazoa > Chordata > Actinopteri > Salmoniformes > Salmonidae > Coregonus > Coregonus clupeaformis. The sequence goes on along the minus strand of NC_059225.1, from coordinate 11,940,549 downwards.
TGATACTTAAGTATATTTTAGCAATTACATTTACTTTTGATACTTAAGTATATTTTAGCAATTACATTTACTTTTGATACTTATGTATATTTAAAACCAAATACTTTTATACTTTTACTCAAGTAGTATTTTACTGGGTGACTTTCACTTTTACTGGAGTCATTTTCTATGAAGGTATCAAGTATAAATATAGCCTACACAATAGCTTTCAACATACCAATATTTGTGGAAATTTTACAAATAAATTATGGTATGAATAATACAATTGAAAAAATAAAATGTCAAATTATCCATTAATTTCATCAAAGGTGGTAGGTAGCAAGTTTCAAGTTTTAATGTCACCTGCACAAGTACAGTGAAATGCCTTTCTTGCAAACTCAAAACCCAACAATGCAATAATCAATAACAATGTAGCACTAAAAATAACATTTACATTACATTTTAGTCATTTAGCAGACGCTCTTATCCAGAGTGACTTACAGTTAGATAACAAGGTAGAACAAAAACACATTAAATAAGAAATAAGAAGAACAGGAGAAAGTAAGCATTCTATATACAGGGTCAGTTCCTGTGCCATATTAACAATGTGCAGGGATACTGGAGTGATGGAGGTAGATATGTATAGGGGTCAGGTGACTATATACAGGGTCAGTTCCTGTACCATATTAACAATGTGCAGGGATACTGGAGTGATGGAGGTAGATATGTATAGGGGTCAGGTGACTATATACAGGGTCAGTTCCAGTACCATATTAACAATGTGCAGGGATAGCTATTTAGCCGTTTTATGGCTTGGGGATTGAAGCTGTTCAGGAGCCTGTTGGTGTCAGACTTGATGCACCGGTACCACTTGCAGAGAGAACAGTCTATGGCTTGGGTGGCTGGAGTCTTTAACAATTTTCTGGGCATTCACACCGTGAAAAACAGTTGTACTGCACTAGAGTGTTAAAACAAATCGATATTCCCAAAGTTTAGCATGCATGTCTTTGCAGGGGGGACTCTTATTTTGAAAAAAGAAAATCAGCAATCGCGCTAGCAGCATAATATCCTGCTGCTAGGAGAGCGGTAATAGTCCCCTCAGAGCACTGGTTCTGATGTCAGCAAGAACGTGAGCATCAAGAAACTATGACGCTGATGGGGACACTTTGAGGACTGGTATCTGCTGCCCCCATGTGGATGCATGGGACCCCAGTCAGAGTAGAGACATGAGACCCCAGTCAGAGTAGAGACCCCAGTCAGAGTAGAGACATGAGACCCCAGTCAGAGCAGAGACCCCAGTCAGAGTAGAGACATGAGACCCCAGTCAGAGTAGAGACCCCAGTCAGAGTAGAGACCCCAGTCAGAGTAGAGACATGAGACCCCAGTCAGAGTAGAGACCCCAGTCAGAGTAGAGACATGAGACCCCAGTCAGAGTAGAGACATGGGACCCCAGTCAGAGTAGAGACATGAGACCCCAGTCAGAGTAGAGACATGGGACCCCAGTCAGAGTAGAGACTACCAGTCAGAGTTGGAGTAGAGTAGAGACATGAGACCCCAGTCAGAGTAGAGACCCCAGTCAGAGTAGAGACATGAGACCCCAGTCAGAGTAGAGACATGAGACCCCAGCCAGAGTAGAGACCCCAGTCAGAGTAGAGACATGGGACCCCAGTCAGAGTAGAGACATGGGACCCCAGTCAGAGTAGAGACATGAGACCCCAGTCAGAGTAGAGACATGGGACCCCAGTCAGAGTAGAGACATGAGACCCCAGTCAGAGTAGAGACATGAGACCCCAGTCAGAGTAGAGACATGGGACCCCAGTCAGAGTAGAGACATGAGACCCCAGTCAGAGTAGAGACCCCAGTCAGAGTAGAGACATGGGACCCCAGTCAGAGTAGAGACATGAGACCCCAGTCAGAGTAGAGACATGAGACCCCAGTCAGAGTAGAGACATGAGACCCCAGTCAGAGTAGAGACATGAGACCCCAGTCAGAGTAGAGACATGAGACCCCAGTCAGAGTAGAGACATGAGACCCCAGTCAGAGTAGAGACATGAGACCCCAGTCAGAGTAGAGACATACCCTAGATGACCCCAGTCAGAGTAGAGACATGAGGACCCCAGTCAGAGTAGAGACATGAGACCCCAGTCAGAGTAGAGACATGGGACCCCAGTCAGAGTAGAGACATGGGACCCCAGTCAGAGTAAGACATGACCCCATCGACCCCATCGAGTCTGACCCCATCAGTACATACCCTCGTAAACATAACCCCAGTCAGAGTAGAGACATGACCCCAGTCAGAGTAGAGACCCCAGTCAGAGTAGAGACATGGGACCCCAGTCAGAGTAGAGACATGAGACCCCAGTCAGAGCTGAGACCCCAGTCAGAGTAGAGACATGATACCCCAGTCAGAGCAGAGACATGGGACCCCAGTCAGAGTAGAGACCCCAGTCAGAGTAGACTGGACCCCAGTCAGAGTAGAGACATGAGACCCCAGTCAGAGTGATCAGAGACATGATACCCCAGTCAGAGTAGAGACATGATACCCCAGTCAGAGTAGAGACATGATACCCCAGTCAGAGTAGAGACTCCCCAGTCAGAGTAGAGACGCCCCAGTCAGAGTAGAGACATGAGACCCCAGTCAGAGTAGAGACCCCCAGTCAGAGTAGAGACATGGGACCCCAGTCAGATGAGACCCCAGTCAGGTAGAGACCCCAGTCAGAGTAGAGACATGAGACCCCAGTCAGAGTAGAGACTGGGACCCCAGTCAGAGTAGAGACATGGGACCCCAGTCAGAGTAGAGACCCCAGTCAGAGTAGAGACATGAGACCCCAGTCAGAGTAGAGACCCCAGTCAGAGTAGAGACATGAGACCCCAGTCAGAGTAGAGACATGAGACCCCAGTCAGAGTAGAGACATGAGACCCCAGTCAGAGTAGAGACATGAGACCCCAGTCAGAGTAGAGACATGAGACCCCAGTCAGAGTAGAGACCCCAGTCAGAGTAGAGACATGAGACCCCAGTCAGAGTAGAGACATGAGACCCCAGTCAGAGTAGAGACATGATACCCCAGTCAGAGTAGAGACCCCAGTCAGAGTAGAGACATGAGACCCCAGTCAGAGTAGAACCCCAGTCAGAGTAGAGACATGATACCCCAGTCAGAGTAGAGACTGGGACCCCAGTCGGAAGTCGAGAGCATGAGACCCCAGTCAGGGTAGAACATTATACCCCAGTCAGAGTAGAGACACTGGGGCCCCAGTCAGAGTAGAGACATGGCCCCAGTCAGAGTAGAGACATGAGACCCCAGTCAGAGTAGAGACATGAGACCCCAGTCAGAGTAGAGACATGAGACCCCAGTCAGAGTAGAGACCCCAGTCAGAGTAGAGACATGAGACCCCAGTCAGAGTAGAGACATGAGACCCCAGTCAGAGTAGAGACATGAGACCCCAGTCAGAGTAGAAGACTCCCGAACCCCAGTCAGAGTAGAGACATGAGACCCCAGTCAGAGTAGAGACATGGGACCCCAGTCAGAGTAGAGACATGAGACCCCAGTCAGAGTAGAGACCCCAGTCAGAGTAGAGACATGAGACCCCAGTCAGTAATTTAATATTTTAGTCATTTAGCAGACTCTCTTATAATTCACTTTAGATTATTTATTTGATATGCTAGAAATTATTGGACATGTGCATTTACATTTGGGACTGATGCTGTTTATTACGTTTACTGAGCACTCCTTCCCCAAAAGTATAATGCAAACGTACCAGACCCATCAATTTTGTCACTCCATATTTGCCGTAGCTTATCATAACAAGGAAATATGGCAAAGTTCAGGGTTGTCCCTAGTTACCACAGCCACAAAGTCCTAAACCACGCCTGTTTCTAAAATGTATCTTGTTAAATTGTAACTTTATACCTAACCTTAACCACACTGCTAACCTTATGCCTAATCCTAACCTCAAATTAACACCCAAAAGCAAATGTTTGTTTTCATGAATTTTTACGATATAGCCAATTTGGACGTTGTGGCTGTGATAACTAGTGGAAACCAAAGTTCAGTGGTTAGAGACATTGGCCGTGTTCGAGAGCATCAAAACCGTGATGTATCATGGGTAAATTGTGAATGACTGACTGATCTACAAATAATATTGACAAGTTATTTATGATGCAAGGTGATTTGTAGATCACTAAGCCTCGACTTGCCTTTAAAGTCGACTGAAATGTCGAACGCTCCCATTGTTACAAGAGGCGAATTTTAGCCACACAATACACTGTAACAAATTCACCATTCCTGTGGAGACGCTTGCGAATAGACAGTGTTTGTGCATTGTACGGGCTTGATTGTGGTTGCATATCCGTAGATAGTTCACGGGCTTGATTGTGGTTGCATATCTGTAGATAGTTTAGCTTCACGTATCGGTTTACTTACTTATTACCACCACAATGCACAGAGTAAAGGTCGTTTTTGGTCATTTATCGCCACGGAACACGTTTAAATCCCACAGTGATCCTATTGTGTCCGGGGCAGAATGTAGTGCTTTCTCCACCAGTCCAGATGATATAGTGGTGGTCCACGGGCTGAGGACTGCTTTCGGCAAGGCTAAAAAAGGATCTTTCAAGGTAAGGAGGACTAATGCCGCGTTCAAAACAACTGGGAACTCGGAAAAAACGAGCTTGAGTGGGAAAAATCGATTTGAATGGTCATCCATCTCGGGCCTCTTTCTAGAGCTCCGACTTTCCGAACTGAAGATCACTGACGTCACTGATATGAACATTGGGTCGCAGGAGAATTTCCAAAATCCAGAAGAAACCCTGCACTGTTGCAGGTCATTCCCACGGTGAATGTGTCGGCCCGCTACGCTATGAAACCCTGCACTATTGCAGAGAATTTGATATTACCGGCCGCAATTGATATGGTGAAAATACTGTGTGGGGAGGCACAGGCACAGAAACTCACATCAATACCTTTGTCAGATAACACTGTTCAACAAATAATTTATGCTCTGAAACCAGTGGTGGAAAAAGTACCCAATTGTCATACTTGAGTAAAAGTAAAGATACCTTCATAGAAAATGACTCAAGTAAAAGTGAAAGTCACCCAGTAAAATACTACTTCAGTAAAAGTATTCAAGTATTTGGTTTTAAATATACTTAAGTATCAAAAGTAAAAGTATAAATCATTTCAAATTGCTTGTATTAAGCAAATCAGATTGCACCATTTTTTATTTTTTTTATTTACGGATAGCCAGGGGCACACTCAACACCCAGACATCATTTACAAATGAAACATTTGTGTTTAGTGAGTTTAGAGGCAGTAGGGATGTTCTCTTGATAAAAATGTAATGATTACTTTTGGGTGTCAGGGAAAATGTATGGAGTAAAAAGTACATTACTTCTTTAGGAATGTAGTGAAGTAAAAGTCGTCAAAAATATACAAAATGTAAAGTACAGATACCCAAAATAAACTACTTAAGTAGTACTTTAAAGTGTTTTTACTTAAGTACTTTACACCACTGTCAAAAACTCCCCAGCTTATGCTCTCCAAATGGACATTAGCTGTGAGAGCGGAGATGTCCATGGATGCTATTCACGAGGACATATTGTTCTGTCTCACGATTCCCGAGCATGAAACGGCATGGGGGTGGGATGTTCAGTGGCGTGGCGATATTGACGAAAAACAGATTCCATATGGGATCGAATGGTGGGCTTTTGCATAGATGGGGCATCAGCTATGGCGAGACGGTGGGCAGGCCTCTGCACTCTAGTTATGAATGTGTCTCCCTATGCCATATGGACGCATTGTATGATACACAGAGAGCGGCTGGTGGCAAAAGAGCTGAGCACAGAACTCTGAGATATACTGCAGCATGTAACTTCAACTGAACTACATCAAACCACCTCCACTGCACTATGTGGAGATGTGGGATCAGAGCAGGTTTTGAACAGTCATCCTACTCTGAATTCCAACTCGGGAACTCGGGCCTCTTTCTAGAGCTCCGACTATCCGACCTGAAGATCACTGACATCATGATTTGACCTCGTATTTTTCAGAGTTCCCAGTTGTCTTGAAAGCACCATAAAACCCATGGTAGGCTACCCTTTGCCAGCTCATATCTGTGTGAAGCTGGATTCAGTGCTCTCGTCCGCATTAAAACCAAATATCGATCGAGGTTGGATGTGACGGCAGAGATGAGGTGCACACTGTCCCCTGACTTTGAGAAGCTCTGACGCGACATGCATTAAGCCACACCCATCTCATTAATGGTGGTGAGATAAGAGACATGATGTCAGACTAATTGACTGTCATAGCCCCACATTAAAAGTATGTAATGGTGAGTTGAGAAGATAATCAGAAATACTGTTAGAATGTTTTTCAATTGACTGCCATAGCCCCAAATAAAAAAGTAAACATTGGCTGTTACTTACGTAATTTATTTCACAAGGTTGGCTTCGTGAGAATTTTCAGATATCAAAATGGGTTCGTGGGCCAAAAAAGTTTGGGAACCCCTCCCCTATAATGCCAGTGATAACATGTTTTTATAACATTTTGCCATCTGGATTGAAAATGAAATACAGAAATATCAAATCTACATAAGGAGTCAAACCCCTGAGTCAATACATGTTAGAATCACATTCAAGCAACTCCAGTGTGGATTTGGCCTTGTGTTTAAGGTCATTGTCCTGCTGAAAGATTAATTGATCTCCCAGTGTCTGGTGGAAAGCAGACTGAACCAGGTTTTACGAGAAGATTTTGTGCTTAGCTCCATTCTATTTCTCCCTAGTCCTTGCTGATGACAAACATACCCATAACATGATGCAGCCACCACTACGCTTGAAAAGATGAAGAGTAGTGCTCAGTGACGTGTTGGATTTGATTTGCCCCAAACATAACACTTAGTATTCAGGATATGAAGTTCATTTATTTGCCCCATTTTTTGCAGTTTTACTTTAGTGCCTTATTGCAAACAGGATGCATGTTTTGGAATATTTTTTATTCTGTCCTTCATTTCAGTAATTTAGGTTAGTATTGTGGAGTAACTACAATGTTGTTGATCCATCCTCAGTTTTCTTTGGCAATTTTTCTGGGCCTTCCTCTGACACACCGCCTGATATAGAGATCTTGGACGGCAGGGAGCTCGGCCCCAGTGATGTACTGGGCTGTCCGAACCACCTTCTGTAGCGCTTTGTGGTCGAGGGCGGTGCATTTGCCATACCAAGAGGTGATGCAGCCAGTCAAGATGCTATCGATGGTGCAGCTGTATAACTTTTTGAGGATCCGAGGGCCCATGCCAAATCTTTTCAGCCTCCTGAGGGGGAAGAGGAGCTGTCGTGCCCTCTCTTTATGACTGTGAGGGTGTGTGTGGACCACGTTAGGTCCTTAGTAATGTGGACCACGTTAGGTCCTTAGTAATGTGGACCACGTTAGGTCCTTAGTAATGTGGACCACGTTAGGTCCTTAGTAATGTGGACCACGTTAGGTCCTTAGTAATGTGGACCACGTTAGGTCCTTAGTAATGTGGACCACGTTAGGTCTCAGTAATGTGGACCACGTTAGGTCCTTAGCAATGTGGACCACGTTAGGTCCTTAGTAATGTGGACCACGTTAGGTCCTTAGTAATGTGGACCACGTTAGGTCCTTAGTAATGTGGACCACGTTAGGTCCCTAGTAATGTGGACCACGTTAGGTCCTTAGTAATGTGGACCACGTTAGGTCCTTAGTAATGTGGACCACGTTAGGTCCTTAGTAATGTGGACCACGTTAGGTCCTTAGTAATGTGGACCACGTTAGGTCCTTAGTAATGTGGACCACGTTAGGTCCTTAGTAATGTGGATGCCAAGGAACTTGAAGTCCTCGACCCGCTCCACTACAGCCCCGTCGATGTGGATGGGGGCGTGTTCTCCCCTCTTACTCCTGTAGTCCAGGATCAGCTCCTTGGTCTTATTGACGTTGAGAGAGAGGTTGTTGCTACGGCACCACACTGCCAGGTCACTGACCTCCTCCCTGTAGGCTGACTCATTGCCGTCTGTGATCAGGCCTACCACCGTTGTGTCGTCAGCAAACTTGATGATGGTATTAGAGTCGTGCATGGCCACGCAGTCATAGTTGAACAGGGAGTACAGGAGGGGACTAAGCACACACCCCTGAGGGGCCCCTGTGTTGAGGATCAGCGTGGCGGAGGTGTTTTTGGCTACCCTCACCACCTGGGGCCGGTCCATCAGGAAGTCCAGGATCCAGTTGTAGCGGGAGGTGTTCAGTCCAGGGTCCCAAGCAAGGTGACCAGCTTGGAGGGCACTATGGTGTTGAACGCTGAGCTGTAGTATATGAACAGCATTCTCACATAGTTATTCCCCCTCTTGTCCAGGTGGGAAAGGGCAGTGTGAAGTGCAATTGAGATACATGCATCTGGTCACAGATACCTTAAAAAAATAAAAGTAGGGGCGTGGATCAGAAAGCCAGTCAGTATCTGGTGTGACCATCATTTGCCTCATGCGGCGTGACACATCTCCTTCGCATCGAGTTGATCAGGCTGTTGATTGTTGTCCCACTTCAATGGCTGTGCGAAGTTGTGGGAACTGGATCATGCTGTCGTACACGTCGATCCAGAGCATCCCAAACATGCTCAATGGGTGACATGTCTGGTGAGTATGCAGGCCATGGAAGAACTGGGACATTTTCAGCTTCCAGATATTGTATACGTATCCTTGCGACATGGGGCTGTGCATTATCATGCTGAAACATGAGGTGATGACGGTGGATGAATAGAACGGCAATGGGCCTCAGGATCTCGTCACTGTATCTCTGTGCATTCAAATTGCCATCGATAAAATGCAATTGTGTTCGTTGTCCTTAGCTTATACCTGCCCATGCCATAACCCCACCGCCACCATGGGGCACTGTTCACAACGTTGACATCAGCAAACCGTTCGGCCACATAACGCCATACACGTGGTCTGGGGTTGTGTGGCCAGTTGGACGTACTGCCAAATTCTCTAAAAGTACATTGGAGTTGGCTTATGGTAGAGAAATGAACATTCAATTCTCTGGCAACAGATCTGGTGGACATTCCTGTAGTCAGCATGCCAATTGGACGCTCCCTCAAAACTTGAGATAGCTGTGGCATTGTTGTGTGACAAAACTACACATTTTAGAGTGGCCTTTTACATTTACATTTACGTCATTTAGCAGACGCTCTTATCCAGAGCGACTTACAGATTACACAAGGTGATGGGACATAAACCTAACTTCAATGACTCATTTCTCTGAACAGGGGGAAAAAACATCACCAAATTCACTGAGAATACATACAGTATGTTGAACACGTCCCAGCTTTATAGTTCTGGTCAAACATGGAGAACTGACATGGTATACGGGCTGTTGGGGGGTTTGGAGGGTCCATGGGTGGCTTCTGACCATGTCTTAATGGGCTGTTGGGGGGTTTGGAGGGTCCATGGGTGGCTTCTGACCATGTCTTAATGGGCTGTTGGGGGGTTTGGAGGGTCCATGGGTGGCTTCTGACCATGTCTTAATGGGCTGTTGGGGGGTTTGGAGGGTCCATGGGTGGCTTCTGACCATGTCTTAATGGGCTGTTGGGGGGTTTGGAGGGTCCATGGGTGGCTTCTGACCATGTCTTAATGGGCTGTTGGGGGGTTTGGAGGGTCCATGGGTGGCTTCTGACCATGTCTTAATGGGCTGTTGGGGGTTTGGAGGGTCCATGGGTGGCTTCTGACCATGTCTTAATGGGCTGTTGGGGGTTTGGAGGGTCCATGGGTGGCTTCTGACCATGTCTTAATGGGCTGTTGGGGGGTTTGGAGGGTCCATGGGTGGCTTCTGACCATGTCTTAATGGGCTGTTGGGGGTTTGGAGGGTCCATGGGTGGCTTCTGACCATGTCTTAATGGGCTGTTGGGGGGTTTGGAGGGTCCATGGGTGGCTTCTGACCATGTCTTAATGGGCTGTTGGGGGTTTGGAGGGTCCATGGGTGGCTTCTGACCATGTCTTAATGGGCTGTTGGGGGGTTTGGAGGGTCCATGGGTGGCTTCTGACCATGTCTTAATGGGCTGTTGGGGGGTTTGGAGGGTCCATGGGTGGCTTCTGACCATGTCTTAATGGGCTGTTGGGGGGTTTGGAGGGTCCATGGGTGGCTTCTGACCATGTCTTAATGGGCTGTTGGGGGGGTTTGGAGGGTCCATGGGTGGCTTCTGACCATGTCTTAATGGGCTGTTGGGGGGTTTGGAGGGTCCATGGGTGGCTTCTGACCATGTCTTAATGGGCTGTTGGGGGGTTTGGAGGGTCCATGGGTGGCTTCTGACCATGTCTTAATGGGCTGTTGGGGGTTTGGAGGGTCCATGGGTGGCTTCTGACCATGTCTTAATGGGCTGTTGGGGGGTTTGGAGGGTCCATGGGTGGCTTCTGACCATGTCTTAATGGGCTGTTGGGGGGTTTGGAGGGTCCATGGGTGGCTTCTGACCATGTCTTAATGGGCTGTTGGGGGGTTTGGAGGGTCCATGGGTGGCTTCTGACCATGTCTTAATGGGCTGTTGGGGGTTTGGAGGGTCCATGGGTGGCTTCTGACCATGTCTTAATGGGCTGTTGGGGGTTTGGAGGGTCCATGGGTGGCTTCTGACCATGTCTTAATGGGCTGTTGGGGGGTTTGGAGGGTCCATGGGTGGCTTCTGACCATGTCTTAATGGGCTGTTGGGGGGTTTGGAGGGTCCATGGGTGGCTTCTGACCATGTCTTAATGGGCTGTTGGGGGGTTTGGAGGGTCCATGGGTGGCTTCTGACCATGTCTTAATGGGCTGTTGGGGGGTTTGGAGGGTCCATGGGTGGCTTCTGACCATGTCTTAATGGGCTGTTGGGGGGTTTGGAGGGTCCATGGGTGGCTTCTGACCATGTCTTAATGGGCTGTTGGGGGTTTGGAGGGTCCATGGGTGGCTTCTGACCATGTCTTAATGGGCTGTTGGGGGGTTTGGAGGGTCCATGGGTGGCTTCTGACCATGTCTTAATGGGCTGTTGGGGGGTTTGGAGGGTCCATGGGTGGCTTCTGACCATGTCTTAATGGGCTGTTGGGGGTTTGGAGGGTCCATGGGTGGCTTCTGACCATGTCTTAATGGGCTGTTGGGGGTTTGGAGGGTCCATGGGTGGCTTCTGACCATGTCTTAATGGGCTGTTGGGGGTTTGGAGGGTCCATGGGTGGCTTCTGACCATGTCTTAATGGGCTGTTGGGGGGTTTGGAGGGTCCATGGGTGGCTTCTGACCATGTCTTAATGGGCTGTTGGGGGGTTTGGAGGGTCCATGGGTGGCTTCTGACCATGTCTTAATGGGCTGTTGGGGGGTTTGGAGGGTCCATGGGTGGCTTCTGAC